>NW_017731953.1:552753-569812 GCF_001890085.2 Hipposideros armiger
CAAGAGATTAACAACAATAACTAAGAATAAAATAGAACAATTATAACAGTATACTGTAATAAGAGTTATGTGAATGTGGTCTCTCTCTCAAAATATCTTATTGTACTGTACTCACCCTTTCACTTAAAAGAAGCACTTTACAACTTCTCTTTGGCACATCTGAATTGCCAGCATCACTACTTTCGCACTTTGGGGTCATTACTAAATAAAATAAGAGTTACCTCAGCACAAGCACTGTGATACTGCAACAGTCAACCTGATAACCAAAATGGCTACCAAGTGACTAACATGCGAGGAGTATATACAGCGTGGAGACGTGACAAAAAGGACAATTCATGTTCCCAGCAGGTAGGAGCAGGATGGCTCAAGGTGTCATCATGTTCTTCAGGATGGCAGGCAATTTAAATCTTATGAATTGTTTATCTCTGGAATGTTCCATTCAATATTTTTGGACCATAGTTGACCACAGGCAACTGAAACCATGGAAAGCAAGATAGTAGATAAGGGGGTACTACGGTATTAACAAATTCATAACACTGTTCTATTTAAAATCCATATAAGGTACAAAGGAAGCACAGAGAATAATAGCTAAGTCAGTCTTTGAGTCACTTCTCAGCCTCCTCTTCATTCATTTTGACAAATAATTTTTTGAGTACTTAAGCTGAAGCAGATGTTAAAATTCCCAGAGATGGTCCTCATAAATCTTATTTCCATCATTCAGGGGCCTTTGGAAACTCCAGAATGTCTACCTAAAAGGGCTCTGGGGGCAATAATCTGGTTGGCTGGCAAGGATGCCAACTTTGGTCCTGAAGCTAAATGTGAATAATGAGCACACTGTTTTACTCACATTGCATTTTTATTTGGGGGACTTGGGGGAGGGTTAAATTCCCCCAAGCCACTTGGTACAGTCCCTATTGAGGACCCAATTTTAATAAATTTTTGAACTTTTATTCTGAATCTTTCCAAGTTCTCTATGTTATTATCAAACTCAAGTGCCAAAAATTGTACAGAGAACTCTAATGTGGGTAATCATAGAGATGAAGACAAACAAATCCATCACTTTATAATTACTGGGTACTGCCTATTTGGAAAGCTCAGTAATTATGCTTGCTTTTTGAATGAATTCACTATTCTTTTGATTCCTTATGACTAGATGACTTTAGCTGAAAATCACTGCAAACAATCATTTATTTTCAAAAAAGATTCTACAAATAAAAGCAGTCAATAATATAAAATGTGAATTCATTATATCTGTATTAATCCTTCCTTTTGCCCATTCTTTCTATACATTTCTACCCTTCTTGTGTTTTCTCTTCTTTTTCTTTTTATTAAATATGTTAATCTATAAAATACTATTAACAAATATTCTTGTACCACGTTATTTATTTTTCTTTCATGGTCTATGTGTTTTATCTTCTTTACTAAGTTTCTTAATTATAAAGACATTGCCAAGTTCACCTTTATATCTCACTGGCCAGCATCTGGTATATAGAAAACATTAAAGATGGTTTGGTAAGTGAATGAATGAATGTACTGAGCCCTGAACGCTGGAAGAAAAGTACAAAATAAATCTTGAAGACTTTAATAAATGGATTCAAAAGACTTTTCAGATAAACTATTAGCAAGTCCTCAAGTCTAACATTTCGAGGAGGCTCACTGGGGAGGGTCAACGTAACCCCATCAGGGTGTAAACACAGCTGTTGTTCTCTTCAGGATGTGATTGTTTTTGATTTATTGCTCATGTCCCCCTGCAAGGCTTCTCAGAGCACAGAGTCATAATCTCCAAAGTTACCTGGTGACAAGTGAGTCCCTCAACTCCATTGCTCACCTGGATCAGCAACTCTCATTTATCTATCAGGCAGCTCAGAACTGCTCCTTGCCCCAAGGTCCACAAACTTAGACTTTGTCAAATCAAGTGAGCAATAATTTACAATAGAAGTATCTTTTATAGAATAATGAGTTACTTCTCTTCTTTTTCTTCACCCTTTTTCCTCGCAAAATAAAACCCTGGAATTATAGACCGCAAATAGATTTATAGTTAAGCTTTTTGAAAAGAAAAAAAAAAGATATGTGCATTATCCTGTCACTGGTCACAAGGAAGATGAGGCAGGGAATTAAAAGGATCCAAATAAACATATCAGCACTGTTTCCACTCTTAATCCAAGAGTGCATAGACTAGTCACATGTGGCAAGCCGCAGAAGAAAGGAGGGAAGTCAGGTAAAGCTCAGTTTTGAAACTGAGGTAGAAATATAAAATAGGAAGAAAAGACAGAATGTCCACAAGGGAAGCCATGCCCCCTAAGGAGTTAGAGTGCTAAACCCTGACATGCTAAATTCTAATCAGGCATTAAATCAGATTATTGCCTCATATATCTATAACTTGCCTTTTCTGTGAAGTCTGTTCTTATTTCCAACTAAAATAATGCATGGACATAAGTACTTGACTGTGTGTTGAAAATTCCATAAAGGAAGAACAGATCAAACTACATGATTCCCCAATGGAAAAAGGAAGTGATCCTTGTAGTCATCCTACAATAAGAACACCACTTAACACGGGATTCCTGAATAAAGCAAGCCTTGCAATTAATACTCTCATCCATACAGAAAGGCTGTCCACTCTCATTCTTTCTTAGCAGTCTCTGCAAAGTGAAGGGAGCATTTCAAAATTTATTTACCCACTGATATGAAATATGCACCCCCAACCCACCTAAGAAGGCAGAAAGCAGAAGCAGCTACTAGTTTGGAGGTTTCACATGACATCTTGAAAGTAACTACCTAAGTCTGTGTATTTGGGAACAAACTTTATTTGGCGAAGAATGCTGAATTAGGAATTAAAATTCATGCTAGAATCCTGTTTCCATCTCTTAGTATGTGTGTGATTTTTAGTAAATGACTTAAAGATCTTTTGAATTTTTTCAAGGATAAAATGGTGGGTTAATGACACTTGCCCTAATAACCTCCCATGCTGTTGAGATAATCAAAATAGTTAAATGTGCTTTGTAAGTCTAAAGTGCTCTGCAAATATAACATACTCATTGAACACATTTGATAATATAAATGTCTTCCACAGAAATTTTTCTACCATCCTATGAGACAGAACACTGTTTTGAATCTTTCCTGTAACAAAAGAGCATATAAATAAATAGCTATAATGATAAATGAACAGCTTTTCCAAGTCTACAAACCACCTGTACCTACTAAAAATAGCTATTAAAATTATAGAGGTAAGCAAATTCTTCCAGGTAGTTTCTTTCTCTTGCTCCATTGAGCTTTGGGGAAATATTTTTTAAGTTCTAGTCTATTCCTCCTAACTGGTTTCTGATGTACATATGAAGGATAACTCTCTAGATGCTCACTTGTTCCAAAAAGTATTTACTTAGAGAAAATTAGAATTTAATTTATACTGGATGATCAATACAGACCTTTATGCATGCAATACATCTAATACACTGCAGCCCGATTAATTTCCCTAGTCAGTGATGAATTGCCTGCTCTGTCCCAGGCGCTGGAGAAGGTGCCTGGAATACAACAGAGAGCAGGATGGGCAGGGTCTCTGCCCTTCTAAATGTCAAATCTATAGTTTCGTTTCAGAGCTCATCTTTCTCAATCTCTGTGACATTTGATTTTGTTGCCAGTTCACCCTCTTGAAACTTTCTCCTCTCTCAATTTTGAAGACATCATTCTTGCTTAATGTGGCAGATACCGTTGGCCAAGGGCCCCAATGTGAATTCTCAAACCCTTCTCCTTCATCATTCTTTAGCTTGGGGTAGTAATGTGATGTAGTTCTGACCAATCAGCGGTAAGGTGAAGTCTGCGCTAATGTTCCCACAAGACATAGTCAGCACTCCTTTCTCTTCCTAATTCCTTCTGCTAAGATGTAGATGTGCTGACTAGAGCCATAGTCACCAACCTGCACCCATGGGGAAAAGTCAACAGAATGACTTCATGGCAGTTACAGTCTAGGAGTAAACTACACCCAGCTAACTCTAATTCTTCCCCAGTCACACCTGAAATCTCTTTGGAGAAATCTCCACAAACCTCCCAATCTAAATTAGCACCTCCTACTAGATATTTTCATAGTACTCTGTGATTTTCCTTCATGTAACATATTTTTAGCCCTATATTTTACCACGTTAGTATTTATTTTACATTTCTCTCCTCCACTAGAAGGCAAAGGGATAATTAAGTCTGTTTATATCCATTCTATATTCAGTGTCTCACACATTATCAAGCATGTATTATGTGCTTAGCAAATACATGTTGAAATTGGATGACTTCTCTAGACCTAGGTTTTAAATTACCCTCAGGGTATCTCTGCTTGAATATTCTGCAGGGCTCTCAAAGCCAAAGACCCAGAGTACATGATACTCACACTGAATTTCTACTCCCAGTTAATGGCATCGCCAGAGACCAAAGTCAGAAACTTCCCAATCACCCTGACATTTGACTCCTCCACTTCCCCTCACATTCAGCTGGTGACCAAGACCTCCTGATTCTGTCAATTTAATATCTCTTCACCGTCCTCTTCATCCCCTTGGTATTGTCCATCCTTCCTTACTTCAAGTCTTCTTTATACCTGTATTACTACAGTATTACTATTGCAGTACACATTCCTCTTCCTTTGTATTTGAATCCCATCCTTATTAATGATCTTTATTTAGCCAAGTATTATATAGATCAGAAAAACTAAGGCCCCAAGAGTTGAAGAAACTTATCTCAAGTCACCCAACTATTATAGCAAGTAGCAGAGCTCGAATTTACACTGGTCTATACCCTTCAATCAGGAGACCTGGGAGAGATCTTCTAGACCTCAGTAAGACCCAAATCCCCAATCCAGGCATCCTAAATTACAAGAGTATGTTTATATATGGATTACCGCCCCCCCCCAGAAGTCTGCATATTTCTTGAGACAGAGAAAAGATTTTCATTTCCTCCCTCTCCATCACCCATCACCCACCCTGTCCCAGCACAATGTATAGTGTCTACTCTATTGTAGGATGTCAAAAGCTTTTTGAGACAGAAAGGAAAAAAAAAAAAGAGTGAGAAATAAGGAAGGACTCATCCAAGGGAAAGAAAGGGAGGAAGATCAAAGGCGATAAGACATGAGGGAGAAAGTAGGAACAGTAAACATAACTCACTTTGTTTAGACTCTTGTTCAGAAGTTATGCCTTTTCAAAAAAAATGCTGCCTTGAATTTTAGCTAATGTTTTACTTAGTTCAGCACAGGGAAAATTCCAGCTTGGCCTTTTCCCTCAGGAACGCTTCTGAAGAGTTGAGAATTATATGATAATGTGAAGTAAAGAAATCAATTCACATATACCCCTCTTCAAAGTAAGAGTTAGCAGCTAAATGCCACCAAGTAAATCATCTTTCCTCTAAAAGCTCTGCCCTCTCCCCTTCAAAACAATTACAGTCTACAAAACCAGATTGATTTGTCACCGTTTTTCCCCCCCACCATTTTGTGCTTTAAGAGTAGTTTGGGACTATATTTAGGACTGCAATTTCTCCTCTATAGCAACTAAAAGCCTTAAACCTTTTCAGTCTGATAATTAACCCACCATGTCATTTCACCCAAATAATCTTCTGGAAATTTAACAGTGTACTCCCATATCTTCTGTAGGCTGGTTTTGCCTCAGCACTACTAAATCACTCAGTATCATGTTTCTCATAGATGGCAGCTGAAATGAAATATGCATACTATATAATTGGAAAAAGATTCTGCCTCATTTGCCTCAGCTGCTCCTCCTTGTTGGCGTTGCAGAGGGAAAGGAGGTGGCAAGAATACCTTCCTGCTGACAATTTAGGAGAAAAGCCATCATCGCAGAGCCACATCAGCAGGGGCCGGCCTGAGTTCTCTGCAGGTTTCTAACAAGGCCCTTAGACCGTGAGACACTCATCACAGTCCCTTGACATTGAATGAGAAGAGCTGCTATCAAGCAATATAGTGTGCAATTACAAAACACATCTTAAGTGCCCCCACTCATTGGCCCTGTTTGATTTCCAAACTTCTCTTGTTTAGCTTCCCCCCCAAAAAAACAATTTTACCTCTAGCCAAAGTGCCACATGTGCAGAGAAAGAACACATTGTTTTTTTATATTTTTATGTGTTTCCATAATTCTGGTAATAAAACATATTAAAATGAGAGTCTTCCTCATTAAGCTGGGGTTTATATGGGAGACAATTTAAAATTTTATAAATTTACTGTCACTTTTATTTTCAGTTCTCTATTATTTAGAATTGAATTGTTCAATTCATGAAATAATTATAGCTAGCATTTATTGTGCTTTCCATGTGCCAGGCACTGTTCTAAGTGCCTCATGTATATTAATTTTGTCCTCAAAAGGATCCTATGAGGTAGTTGCTATAATTATCACTCCTGTCTTTACATATAACTAAAGCCCAGAGAGGTTAAATAATTTTTTCACATCACCAGCTAGTAAGTGGTACCCATATTCTAGTGCCTCTTAACTTAAACTAGATAGACTCTAGTGCCATCATACGTGTGTCCACCAATTCTTTTTTTCTTCTTTCTATGTTACTCTTAGGGCCATTTTATTCATGTGTTCTTTTTGAGAATGCTTACCTTTAGAGAATGTCATCAGTGTATGGGAAAGATACAATGAAACACACCCTTAGGGTCATAGAAGTAAAAGAAGTAGAGTGGGCTCAAAGAATCCTTCAGAACTTGTGACAGCAGCAGTCAGTGTTCCCCGAATTTCCATGGGCCCCTTACTTTTCCAGCTTTCCTTGAAGTTGGAGGGAGCCATGTGACCAGTTCTCGCCAACAGTCTGAGTAGACGTAAAGCCAAGTGAAAAAGTGAACTAGGAGTTCACAAAGTGTTCAACTGCATCAAATGCCACTGATAGCTCAAGTACAGTGGGAATTGAGAATTGATTATGGAATTGAGCAATATGGAGGCTATTACTGAGCATGATAAGAACAGTTTCGCTATAGAATTTTATTGAATCAGCAATACAGAGTACAAGAAACAACTTCACTACTGGGTACAGAATTTGGGTATATAAAAAAGTTAATGATTGATATGGAGTTACAGAATTTAGATCCGTCTCTTCAAACCTATGCTGCTTTCTTACCTAACTCACTCAGAAGTCTGTTTGTTCCATTACACATCCACATACTCACACATATACTTCAAGTTGTTATAAATTGAATTATTGGTTCAAAGTCTTTTACTCTCCTATAGTAGTGCTATACATCTGCACCTTTGCCATGGTCTTATGGTAAGTAGAGTATTTCTAATCCCCTTAACATTGGACTTAGTCATATGATTTGCTTTGGCCAATGGGACATTAGCAGAGACAACCTGAGCATAAATATTGAAATTTGCATGAGCAATTGGACTTGCCCTCTTGCACATCTACATAGCTCTGAGATATTCCACATACCCAGGATAGTCCATTGGTCCCATATAGACACCCAAACCTAACCTGCAAGCTGCAGCCTAGTTCAGCTTACATCAGCCAAATTTCAGCTGACCTGTAGAGGCATGAGTGAGATATAAATAACTTTTTTGTTACAAGCCACTAAGTTTTGCAGTTGTTGGTTAATACAGCTGACTGAGACCAACTATGAGTTATTCTACTCTCAAATGTCCTTTAAAAATAAGACACAAAATTTTTCCTGGACCCTTCTCTAATAATGAGCCTTAGATTCATTTGAAAATACCATGAAGCCACCCTACCCAATACTCACACCACAAAGTAAAATTGGTTCATTCTCCTCCTAACAGGTCAAAGACTTTAAGAACTGGGAGGGGACTGAGTAGTCCTGTCCAATCACCTTTTCTTTCATCTGAGAATACCCAGCACATGAAATGACGTGTTAAATACCACATTACTAATCACACATAACAGCTATTGGAATCCAGATTCTTCACTGTTATTTCATTACTATTTCCACTGTGTCACACTGCCTGTCTTAATAACAAACTGAAAACGCTCAGGTTCACCCTACATTCAGAAACAAGAATGCGAGGGATTTCCAATGAAGATGATGAAATAGGTAAAAGCTTTGCTCAACTCTTCTCAGGACCACATCAAAATTACAACTAAACCACAGAACCACCATCATTGAGAATCATCTAAGGTCTAGCTTGACTGAAGCCCTACAACTACAGACATACAGAAGAAGCCACCCCGAGATTGGTAGAGGGAGCAGAAATATGGAACAGGCTGGTCCCACATCTGCATGTGACCATGAAAAATCGGGAGGGTTATCTCAGCCACAGAGATCCCCCTTTGAGGACCAAGTGGTCCCAGCCCCTCTCCAGCCCAGGGTTGTAGTGCCAGAGGGAGAAGCCTCCATAACTTCTGGCTGTAAAAAACAGCAGAGATTGTGGCTGAATAAGACTCTGGGCGACTACACTCCCAGGTGCTCCTCTTAATGGGACTGCACATAGACTTACTTGCTGACGGACTCACTCGCTCTGAGCTCCAGTGCTGGGGTAGCAGCTTGAAAGGTGCCAGGAACATACAAAGAGGAACTGAATTGTCCAACTTCAGGGCGAGTGCTGGAGGGGCAGCTTTCTCCTGGAGGAAGAAGCTGGTGGAGGGAGAAGCTGGCGGGAGCCATTGTTGCTTTGTTGAGTCCTCCCACTTCCTGAATGAAGATGCAGGCAGATGCTGTATCTGAGTCTCCATCAAACAGGCTATCACCTTTTGTCTTCCCTGCCTTAGTGAGACTACAACCCATCCAAATTTTCTGGCACACCCAAGCCACTTCCAGTGCCATTTCCCTATAAACAGCCTGCCTTGACTCATGCTTCAGACTCTCCTAACATTTCTCAAAGATTCACAAAACCCAGATGAGCAGCATCTGGATTCAGTGTGTCCCATACCTCTGACTGGGCAGCCCTAAGCCCAGCACAAGTGACAACCAGCCATGGTTTATAGGTTTGCCTCTTAAGGCACCTCCAAGCATAGTGTAAGCGGTGCCCATCTCTGGATTGTTTTGTGGCTCATGCCAGGTGGCCCTGGGTAGGGCACAGACTGTGGCTGAACTTGGCCTGCAGTGGGTCCCCTCCCAGGAGGCCCCGGGGCTGGAAGGCCCAGCTGTCAGCTTCAGAATGGGGTAGAGCATCACCTGGCCACCTCCAAGAATAACACACCTAAAGGGAAGATGGGGCAAGCACCAGAGCCCTTCCAAGTGAACCCTGCTCTGTAGAGTCAGTCCCTGCACAACAGCATCTCCACTGTAGTCATAGCCAATGCTCACAACAAATCAGTCTGAGGGTCAATTCCTCCCATTGACATGCAAACACAAACCAAGTCTCAACTACACCACCCACACACCACCCACACAAGGACACACCAGGAGCACCCAGCTCTGGTGATCAGGGAGACTGCACCATTGGGTCCTACTACATAAGGCCACTCCACTAAGACCAGGAGGCATAGCATCCCTACAAAGAAACAAATACAAGGAGGCAGCCAAAATGGAGAGACAAAGAAACATGTCCCAAATAAAAGACAAAAACAAAGCTCCAGAAAAAGAACTAAACAAAATGGAGACAAGCAATCGATCAGATGCAGAGTTCCAAACAACTGTTATAAGGATGCTCAATGATCTCAGGGAGAACTTCAACAAAGAGATGGAAAACATAAAAATAGAGATAGAAAACATAAAAAAGAACCAGTCAGAAATAAAGACTATAATAACTGAAATGAAGAATACATTAGAGGGAATCAACACTAGATTAGGTGAAGCAGAGGATCGAATCAGTGATTTAGAAGATAAGGTAGCAGAAAATACCCAATCAGAACAGCAAAAAGAAAACAGAATTTAAAAAAAAAATGAGGACAGTTTAAGACGCCTTTGGGACAACATCAAGCATACCAACAGTCACTTCATACAGGTACCAGAAGGAGAAGAGAGAGCACAAGGAATTGAAAACCTATTTGAAGAAATAATGACAGAAAACTTCTCTAACTTAGTGAAGGAAACAGACAAACAAGCCCAGGAAGTGCAGACAGTCCCAAACAAGATGAACCCAAGCAGGCCTACACCAAGACACATCATAATTAAAATGCCAAAGGTTAAAGACAAAAAGAGAATCTTAAAAACAGCAAGAGAAAAGCAGCTAGTTACCTACAAGGGAGCTCCTGTAAGACTCTCAGCTGATTTCTCAACAGAAACTTTGCAGGCCAGAAGGGATGGGCAGAAAATATTCAAAATGATGAAATATTCAAAGGACCTACAACCAAGATTACTCTACCCAGCAAAGCTATTATTTAAAGCCGAAGGACAGATAAAGAGCTTGCCAGACAAGAAAAAGCTAAAGGAGTTCGTCACCACCAAACCAATATTACAAGGAATGTTAGAGGGGCTTCTTTAAGACAAAAAAAGAAAAAGAAGGAGAAGGAGAAGAAGGCAATAACTACATATCTATAGACAATTACTTAAAATGTAAATGGACTAAATGCTCCAATCAAAAGATAGCATGGCTGAATGGATAAGAAAACAAGACTCTTACATATGTTGCCTACAAGAGACTCACTTCAGATCAAAAGACACACACAGACTGACAGGAAAGTGATGGGAAAAAGACAATTCATGAAACAAAAAAACTGTGGTTGGAATACTTATACCTGAAAAAAATAGACTTTAAGACAAAAGCTATAGCAAGTGACAAAGAAGAACCCAGTAATCTCACTTTTGGGTAATTATCTAAAGAAACTGAAAACGTTACTTTGAGGGGACATGTGTATCTATATGTTCATAGCAGCATTGTTTACAATGGCCAAAATGTGGACGCAGCCTGGGTGCCCATTGATGGAGGAATGGATAAAGAGGAGGTGGTACATATATACAATGGAATATTGCTCGGCCATGGAAGGGAATGGGTTCTCGCCATCTGTGGCAGCATGGATGGACCTGAAGGGTACTGTGCTGAGTGGAGTATGTCCAGACAATGACAGACAGATATAATGTGATTTTGCTTATATATGGAATCTAAAGAACAAAATAAACAAAAAACCAAAACAGAAACAAACGGTTAGACACAGAGAACACTCTGATGGTTGCCAGATAGGAGGGAGGTTGGGAATGAATGAAAAAGGTAAAGGGATTAAGAAGTACAAATTGGGGGCCAGCCGAGTGGCGTGTTGGTTAAGAGTTGGCTTGGGACACCAGCTCTGAGCAGGAGGGCCCCAGTTCGGATCCCACATTAGGGCCAGTGACACTGCTCTCTACAGCTAAGATGGTGAACAACAGCTTGACCTGGAGTTGGGCTGCTGTGATACGCGGCTATGGCGCACGCTGCAATGGGGCTTGCCAGCAGCTGACATGTGCTTTCGTGAGCTGCCAGTGAGCCTCCATGAGTAGCCATCCAATAGCTGGAGAGTGACTGCCTCACCCAGGAAGAGCGCAATGATAATACCAACGTGGGCCAGTGAAGCAACATCCTCCACGACTAGACTGAAGAACAAAAGGACAGCGACTTGTCTGTTCCCCTTCCCCAATTTCCCAATAAAACCTTTAAAAAAAAAAAAAGAAAGAAAAGAAGTACAAATTGGTTGTTACAAAGTAGTCGTGGGGATGTAGGGTATAGCATAAGGAATATAGTCAATAATATTGTAATAACTATGTATGGTGTCAGATGGGTACTAGATTTATTGGGGTGATACATGAGAGGAGTTTGGGGGGCAGGGTGAAAAAGGCGAAGGCATTAAGAAGTACAAATTGGTGGTTACAAAATAGTCAAGGGGATGTCAAATAAAGCATAGGGAATATAGTCAATAATATGGTAACAACTATGTGTAGTGTCAGGTGGGTACTAGACTTGTCAAGGGGATCACATCTTAAATTATATAAATGTCTAACTATTGTGCTGTACACCTGAAATTAATATAAAATGATATTGAATGTCAATTGTAATTGAAAAATAAATGTGGGAAAAAGGTGAAGAGAAATAAGAACTCCAAGTTTCCAGGTATAAAACAAATAAGTCATGGGGATGTATTGTACAGCATAGGGAATATAGTCAATAATATTGTGATAGCATGGTACAGTGTCAGATGGTTGCAGGACTTACCATGGTGATCACTACTTAGGTATATACCGTATTTGCCGGCATATAAGACAACTGGGTGTATAAGACGACCCCCTAACATTTCCACTCAAAATACAGAGTTTGTTATATACTTGCCGTATAAGACTACCCCCTCTTCCGCACACCTTCCACACACCAAATAAAAGGTAAAACAATATCAGATTTGATTTCAACATTTATATTTATATTCAAATGCTTATGACATGCAGGAAAACTGTCACAAGGCTGTATGTAATCAAACACATACATAAATCGCGATTCGCGATTTTGCGCTATCATACTGCGAGTATGGTCGGCTGTGTGCGATTTTGCGAGTGTGGTAAAATCGCATAACAGCAAAATCGCATAACAGCCGAGCATACACCCAGCAGCGCTGCTGATGCCTGAACGGTATGTGAAATGAAGTGGGCGGGCATCGGGAGGCCACTATGGCACGGGGCAAGCACTATGGGCAGTCTATCTGAAGTGTACCTGGCGTATAAGATGACCCCCCACTTAGAGGCATATTTTTCAGGGCCAAAAAATCGTCTTATACACCAGCAAATATGGTAGATGTTGAATAACTATTGTGTACACCTGAAACTAATATAATATTGTATGTTAGCTATATTTTAGTAAAGTAAAAAAAAAACAGAAATGTAGAACTCAACATTATAAACACTCATTCTCTTATCATCCACACTCACTTTTATAAACCCCTTTTCCTTCAGTGTCCAAACAACTCCCCCCACACACACCCATGCACATACACACGCAGGGTTGAATCCAACCTTTAGTCTTTGTTTTGACTATGAGGTTATATCCTTCAAAAATCTCTGTTCCATCTACAATTAACATACATGTTTAAAATTTTTCATTGGAAGATATTATAAAAAGTGGTGTGCCCAATAGAATTATAAAGTTATTAAACTAACAACTTCATTTTACAGGCAAGGCAATCAATCCTTAAAAAAGTAAGACAAGTTGCCCAAGGTCATACAATTGGAGAGCAGAAGGGACTGGATCCAAGGGTTCCTGACTCTTCTCTAGCAGTTCCCAATGTCTACCATTAATAACTAATAATAGACATATATTTGTGCTTTTGTGGTAATTAACCTCATTAGTTCAGGAAAATCTAAATTTGGATTGTTTTTCAATATATTAGTTCTCAACATTTTTTTCCTAGGATGGAGAGAGAGTTTTTTATATAACAATGTAATCCAAATATTCCTGAGGGATTTCAAAAGTCAATATGACTTTTACTCTTTCAAAAAGACCATCTCTCAAGAGAATAATGACTTGTCTTTGCACTGCTGTGCTTTGAAACAAAAAGATAATTTGTGTATTTAAAAGGCATCTTTATCTTCTCATCTGTAGAGTTCAATACTTACAAAAACAACGCATTGTTTCTTTACTTTTTGTCTCCTTAGAAAAGAGAAGAAACTCAAACACTCAAAAACTAAGGCATTTCCCCAAGGTTGGCTAGAAAGTCACTAATTTAGCACATTTGGGTATGAACTTTTATATATTATTACTATTGGTAATACATTTCACAAAACTAGCATTCCTTGAAGTTATACTGTGTTCTAGGCACCATGCTATGACTTTTGTAGGCATTAACTTATTTATTCCATGATGACGGTCATCTTCCTATTTGATACTATTATCCTCATTTTACGGATGAGGAAGGTGAATCTTAGGGGTGTCAAATAACTTTCCCAAGGTGACACAGCAGAATGAAACTGCCCAATTTCTGGCAAAGATGTCATGTCTTTTTTACAAAATATTCTCAGGTCAGGATAGGGAAAGGATCTTGATTCTAACACTGAAATAGGGAACAAAATTATTTTGTTGGTTTTCACGGTGAATTGCTGTAGATACTTACACCTACTTGTTTGAAGCACTGTGAATCTATGAAAAAAAAATGGATTTGAGCTCCTTCAAAAAGGTAAGTTAAAGATTAGCCTTTGATGTTAGAAGTCAGGATTGTGGTTTCCTTTGAAGAGGAAGGAGTGCTCATGACTCGGAGGAAAGCCCTCAGGGTCTTCTGCAGTACAGATGATGTTCCGTCTTTTGCTGTTGGAGGCTGCTATAGAAGTGTGCTTACTTAGTGGAAATGCATTGAGCAGGACCCGTATGATTCATGCAGTCTTCTGTGTGTATGTTATGTATTGTTACAGTTCACATTAACCTTGAAAAATGTCTAAAAACACATTCAGAATAGAACCACTGTCTACGTTTAAGAAAACTTTACATTCATCAGCTGTGAAACTGAGGTTACACTGATGGACTTTGAAGATGAGAGGTCTTATTCGGTTGCATCCCCATTAAGTACTTCTAGGTTTCACTGTCCTTGCCTATGAAAAATAAAGGAATTGAGTGCAATAAGATCTAGTAGAGTATTGGTATATTCTTTGTTACTTCATCTTCCAGTGCAGCTTTCTGTTTACCTTGTGCGTTAATCAAAACAACAAAAAGACACTAAGATGGAAGTACATGTGCAATAGGTTTATTGGGGAACACATTTGAGGAGGCTGAGAGACAGAGATCAGACTGAAGGGCAAGTCTGAACTCTGTGAAGGTGAGAGGGCAGGGGTCATTGAACCAGATAATGCTTGCAAAGAACCAAGTGTGGGGACAGGGAGAAAAACGAATTCAGTTTTGACATATTGAGCTCAAAGTATATTTTAGACATTAATCCTGAGAGTCAAAGGGAAATATGGGTCTGGAGTGCGCTGCAGTGGCACATTGTGAATCATCTACAAATAGGTGGTAATGGAAGCCAGGGGCAGACCGAGAGAGCCTCGGGACAGAATATCAAGTGAAAAGGGCCTCAGACACTGAAGAATTCTGACATTTAAAGTCAGGAGAGCCTGCAATGAAAAGTCCAGAAAGACACAGGCGGAAAGCACAGAAAGATTCTGTGTAGACAGTCAAGGGAAGTGAGACACGAGCAACAGTGACAGACACCACAGGGAGGTCAAGTAAGAAGCAGCCTAAAACTGTCCATTGGACTTAGAGACTTGGGGGCCATGGTTGCTTAACAAGAACTATCACAGTTCAGTGACGGCGACAGGCCAATCTCTCTATACAGCGGTGTGGGGGAAGGGCGTGGGTCAGGAGACAGAGATGGAGACAGTGTACAGATCTAAAGGGCAAGTGAGCAGATTGGCTTTGGGACGAGGCAAACAGCTCTATTAAACAGGAGGAGAAGAGAATAGATTAGATACAGATGTAGGCGGAGATATGTTTGGAAATGGAAAGATGAGAGATCACAATCTTATCTAACAGTTTTCATTTTCTCTGTGAAAATATTTTCTGAGAGCAATGGAAAGGATAAAGAAGTTGGCGGATTATGGAGAACAGAGTTCGAAAGCCTTTTAAAAACAAACAGTGGTGGGAATGGACCAAAAACACACAGCAAGTTAAAGGGCCCATTTGCAGTTATAGATTATATATTTATAACAGGATCCAATGAGCCCTGCTCTGCGACCTTCTTCAGCCAGGTTGGGCTGTTAGATGCTAGCACAGGAAGGGCAGGTCTTGGGGTTAATCTAGGGCTGACTTTATACCTAATAGGTGCAATGAAAAGCCAAAGGTAAATGCATTTGGTGGCATTCATCACAGTGTGACTAAAAAATTGTTCATGGACATGGTTGAGGAGGGAAGTATAGAAAGGAAAAGAATGATGTGTTAAGAGAATGCAGGAGTCATAGAGAGAACCCCAAGACCTGAACGTTTTGTCCTCTAACTTTAAACAACTCTTCTAAAACCAACGAGTTTGGTTCCCAGGAAAAATCTTAGAGCGGAAAATATCAACTGCATTTATGTTAGTAAACACAACCAAAAAAATTCCCTTGCCTTCATGAAGTTTGCATTCTAGGGAAGTAAGACTAACCATATTTATTCTAGAGCAATATTATCTAAAAAAAATATATCAGGGGAGCCATATATGTCATTTTACATTTTCTCGCAGTCATATCTGAAGTTGTAAAGAAAACAGGTAGACTTGGCCCGTAAAAAAACAGGAATATACTTAATACTAAAAAATTATTCCTTGTTTACCTGAAATTCAAATATAACTGGGTATCTTGTTCTTTTATTTGATAAATCTGGCCATGTAAATGGGTGAAATAAATCTTATGATTCTGTTTCTTTTCTATCACTTCAACATGTAGTCGATGTTTAAAAATGGTAATATTTTAAATTTTAATAATTAATTAAAAGCAAACAAAATTAAAATTTTAGTTTCTCTTTCACACAAGCCATACTTTAAGTGTTCAATAGCCACATGTGGCTAGTGGCTACTGTATTGGGCAGTACAGTTCTAGGCTATAAACTCCTGAAGTCATAGATGATACACACCTTTGCCATCTCCCCTACTGACCAGCATAATAGCAAGGCTCTATAATTACCGCCAACAGAAGGAGATGTATTTGAACAGAAAACATATACAAAAGATATACAACAATGAGCCAAAAAGAGAAGTAGGGTATGTATTGAACAAAAGAGCCTTCTAGAAACCAAATAAATTTTACCCTTTGGACAGAAACTTATATGAAAAAGATAGCCCTTAGAGAAACAATTTTGTAACCAACTGGAATCTAATTTTAAAAGACAAAAAAAATTTCATTGTGTACGTCAGCATATATACAGAGAGAAGGAAAAGGTGTCTTTTAAGAAAGTTTCTATCCCAACATGCACCAGACATTTCTTTCTCTGCGTTTCACATGGAGCTTAATTTCTAACATGAATATGTTCCACAGAAACATGAGGAAGTCCACCCCTTAAGACTGAGAATTCTACCGAGCAAAGAGTTAGGCTATTTTCTCTAAATCCTCTCAGGGTGTTTTCTGTTTTCTAAAATGAGAACAACCTGGAAATTATTGACTTCATGGTGGAGACCCCGAAGAGTAATGGCAGGCTGAAAGCTCACAAAAGAGAAGGCTGAAGCTGTCCTTTTCCTCAGGGAGAAATAATCTGAGTCTGATGCAATGCAGTCATTTTTT
>NW_017731953.1:569819-571406 GCF_001890085.2 Hipposideros armiger
CAAGTACTTTTTTATGACTTTCTTTTACCTGCTCCTTTTGAGCATCCTGCACTTTAACAAACACAGAAAACACATTTATTGACAACTTTTTACAAAGATCTCCTTTTCCTCAGGGAGAAATAATCTGAGTCTGATGCAATGCAGTCATTTTTTTCCCTGCTATTCTTTTTATTTGCAAAGCTATGCTCTTCTAGAGCATTCATCAGGCAGCTCTTTCTTGGTTAGCAGAGAGAACTCTGTACGAATTCTAACCCTGCAATATGATCGATCCTGGACAGAAGAGAATATAATGAAAGAGGAGGGGAGATATTGCTTGTATGGATATTTACATTTCTAAGAACATGTAAAACTATCACTTAAAATTGATTGCTCACCAGACCAGGATCCCACTGAGAAAATGTTGTTTCTTTTAGAGGGGAGAGTGACCTATAGGCCCCCTTTGAATCAGAGACACTGTTTTAATTATTCTCCTCTCTTCACTCCTCAAATGAGCCCCCGTTAATGGTTCAGTTTGTGAAAAGTTCCCCTCCTTTGTACTTTTAGTCTGCTGAAGTTTAGAACTCATTATTATCATTTTTCACTAGTTAAAAGATTAATTGTGTAAACTTCTGAACTGACAAAACAATAATTGCTTTCCAGTCTATAAATGGATTGTTTTCAGTGACAAATACATCACCAATTTTTGAAGTTAGACTCTACCTGTAGTAGTAAGGTTAACATCTGGATTGTGGGCAAAGAAGGTATAAAAATTTTAATGGTTGGGTAATGTCTGAACATTGGAAAGATGACACCCAAGTACACTACCCACTGGTAGTTTATTGAGACGTGAACTCAGTAGCAATAACCTGAAAGGAAAGGTCACCATTTAGTGGAGAATCATTTACTTCTACTACTTAGCATTTACTAAAACCAGACAGGTTATGCATCCAGGAGTACATTCAGAACCCAAGAACAACTCTTCTTATCCTTCTTTTCTCTTTAATTTCCCAAATCAATATAACAACCCTACAGAAAGATGTCATGGTCTAGGGTGGAATTAGTCTTGGCTGGAAATAATTCAACTCTCTTTTATCCTAAAAACAATGCATTGTTAGCTCTGTCATACACATACAAAATCATTGGGAGACAGTTCTCTGTGGATCTCACATTTCTACCCATTTTGTAAGAGAAGCATGGTTGCTCTTTTATTCTGGACTATATTTTCAAGGATATTTGTACAGTGAACAGCCTTGGAAGAAAATGAAAGCATCTCTCTCTCTGCAACAAAAGGAGATACCTTGCGTGTTTATCATCCAGCAAAATAAAGATAATGCCTTCCTGAGAGCAAACACAGGAATGCTTACTGACCACTGTAAAATATTTGGGTTCCTAAAATTCAGGGCTCCTCTTCTGTAGGAACCCACTACACATGCAGGTGTCATTTGGCCATGTTTATTTAGCATCATCCTGTGGGCTCAGAGAACTGGCAAAATAATTAACAAAAATAATAATATTAATAATAATGCTTATATTCTAACCATTGCCGTTACTGTAAGTAATAAACAGTCCTTTGTCTCCAAACCAGGAGTCTTGTGTCTCCTGCCATAT
>NW_017731953.1:572226-585202 GCF_001890085.2 Hipposideros armiger
CAACTTGTCTGTTCCCCTTCCCCAATTCCCCAGCGCTGTTCCCATCCCCCAATTTCCCAATAAAAATCTTTAAAAAATAAAAAAATAAAAAAAATAAAAGTGTTGTCAGAGCATTGAAAAACTTGATTCAAATAGAGACTGGAGGTGAAGGCCCTAAGGGTTACTAGTTGAAGAGGGTGGTCACTTCAGAAAGTTTTTTCAGTCTTCCAAAATTTTGCCTTTAAAAAAAATGGTATTTTTCATCTTTTCAAGTGTGTTTCCCCCCCAGTAGACCTGTAATGTATTCCATGAAGACGTAAATGATGCGAACCACAGGTCTGGAATGTCCACAGCTATGCATCGGGCTGGTGTTGCCAACTTCACTATCCCCAGAGAAACCACCCCTGTGAGGCTGATTCTCACAGGAATGTGTAAGTCACACCAGGGACTAAGTGCAAAGCTGAGCGAGTAAATGCTACTCACCTGGTACCCTCTCACTTGGTGTCCTTTTAGAAGCAGTGGGGAAATGCCCTCTCCTCAACCCTCTAAGTCTCCTTCTAATTCTCAGATTAGCTCAGCATAGATGCTATATAAACAGACATAGAGATTTAGTCCTCTGGGGTAAGCCCCAGACCTCGTATACATAGCTTTCAGAGATACAGTTCACAGTGTCTTACCAGAGGGGGGCCCCCTAGAAGGGCCTGGGCCTCTGGAGAGAATTCCCAAGATAAGAGAGGGATTCCACATACCACAGACACTAAGTGACATGATCCAGGGTGGACCAAAACCAAATCCACTTAACTGAGACCATCCCTGTCCTGCCCTGTGAAGAATGTAAGAAACACTAACAGGGGAGAGCTCTCTCCATGCCAGTCAGAACACACTCAGCCATTGTGGGTACCTCCCTAACGAGAAGGTAAAAAAATAGCCTGCGTGCCCATGAAGTCTTGGAGGCTGAGCTGTAGGATGTAACCTCCTCTGACATTATACGGAGAACAAAGAAAAGCGATTTCTCTTAGGAATACCGTCCCTCTTCAACTTTGATTAAAAGTAAAAGCAAAAACAAACAAACAAACATAGCAGATACATATTTTAGGTTAATGTGCTAATTGACCACCCGCTATGTTCACAGTTTTACTCTGTAAAGGAAAACCCTGCTGTCTTTCTACTAACGATGCCTACGAAAGCCTTTTTCAGGAAAGTCCAATCTGATGATGGCTATATGTTTTAATAAGCACTTTTGACCCTTGGGAAATATAAGAAGGAACATCCAGAAATAGTGATAATAATAGTTTTTCTGTCTCTTAGTCCTGATGGGAAAGCTTATTTTGAAGAATTTCAATTCTTAATGAAGATACACAACAGATGACAAAACTGATTAACTGCTAAGAGCTCAATTCTTCCCCAGCAATCTATTCAGGCTTTGATTCCCTATTAAAACTCAATACTTAGGTTTACCAGTGAGAGAAGGAGCGAGAATAATGTCTCTTGCTTCGAACTCGTAATGGCCTCCAGCTCTGCTTTCCCCACTTTAAGTAGATTGCTTGGTTTGGCCATTTACACTGTTTTTTCTGGAAACCTCTCATACTTCTTCTGGGTCGCACTCCTAAACCACTGGAAGTTGTCTGGCTGAGAAGGAATTAGAGTCCAAGTACTTTTTTATGACTTTCTTTTACCTGCTCCTTTTGAGCATCCTGCACTTTAACAAACACAGAAAACACATTTATTGACAACTTTTTATAATGATCTCCTAACAGGACGATTTTGTTCTCACCCACTCCTGCTTTCCACGTTTTACCGCAAGAGAAGAAGCCCTGCTGAATCCAGCTGGTGACTCCCATGGAAAAGTTGACCACAGAAACATTTGCAATCAGTTAACAAGCTGGTCCCACAATCCTTAGCAAAGGAAGCTGAAGACAATTTAGAATGGAAATAGAATTCTATGTGCCAAACCTTAAAGCTCAGCCTAAAAGGGTCACCCCTGGAAGACACATATTTTTCTCATTGTTTGGTACCTGGTGAATGGAGATGACTATGACTTTAAGACTTTTCTCCACTATATTTGTGTCGGCATCTGTAGAGAACATTATCTTTCACTTGGCAGGTCACCTAGACTTGCCCACATCTGTTTCTGCTTTCATTTCTATTACCCTATTCATTTCTGGCCAGCACTCAGAAACAACTGCAAGTTTATAAGTGCCACGGAGGCATATGGTAGAAGGGGGTAGTTTCACTGTTTACCAAGCCTCTTCCCCCCACCACCCCATTCTTTACTCAATTCAGAGTAATCACAATTGAGTCAAGACTTTTATCAATGTTCTGGAAAATAAAATTTCTAAAAGGCATTTTAGAATGATCTAAATGCTAAGAAACTTCATTTTGATGACTGAACTAGAGGCCATATGGAGAGGCAGCTCTTTGTTTGAAAGACCATGGGCTTCAGAGTCAGGCAGAGTTCATTCTGATCCTAGTTCTGCCACTTATTAGCTGAGTGACGTGAACCCTAGGTTTTCTCATCTATATTTAAGTGACTAAAAAAAAAAATTCACATCTTTATGCTGTTGTGAAGATTAACTATAAATATATGGTAAGCACCCGGTAAAAGGAAAGTATTATTAATAAAGAGTAGCTCTTAATAATATTTTGCAACAGCAAAATGCAACATTCTGACCACAATCAGCAATTAAAAAAAAAAAAAAGCTTGCTGGTTATCATCTTTATGAAATCTAACAATTATATAGTGGTTTTCCATTAGGCCCAATCGAATGTCATTGCTAATAATAAAGGATGTAAAGGCGTACTGAGGCATAAAAGTTTTATTTGCTTAATGTGAGAGAATAGGCCCAAGGACAGTACGAGTACATTTATGGTTTGGGAAAGAGAAACAAGTTGCTATAAAAGCAATAGCATGCTGAACATGTCAGAGAAAAATAAGACATGGATAAACATGAAAATAAGTCCTAGTACCAAGAGTAAGGTAAAACAGTGATTAGCTACTGAAAATCCAGAATGCAGACCTAAGTGAAATAGACAAGATTAGCCAAAGGAAACCATTCTCTATCTCTCTCCTCCATTCTCTTGATTATAATTAGTTTTGGCTTTTAACTGAAGGAAAAAGGAAGGTTTCGGCTAGGTAAGGCCAATGCCAACCCTTGTTAGCCATTTGAGAAAACTAAATGGAGTTGCCTCAGAATGTCAACTTTAGTTTTGCCAGTAAGGAGTAAAATTATGCCCAGAGACTTATCCATACTCATCTAGTGCAATCATAAACATAAAAGAGACTGACATTTAAAATAAAGAATTTAAACAAGATTTTTAAAGACACCATCATTTTAGGTGTTTATTTCACTTCCAGGTTAAGAAAAATTGAGTAAGATAAGTTGTACTATTTTGATAGGATTTGCATAACCAGCTGGATTTAAAGATCATTTCTTCCTTGTGGGTGATGGTGTTCCCTGTATCACAGGAGATGTTTATGGTTCTTATCTTTAAAGCAGTGATTATTTCTTATACTTCCAAACAATTTCTCAGGCACCCAAAGACAGCAACACTTATCTATCTATATTCTCTAAAAGTATATTTTGGTTCTTCTCTTTCTCTCAGGTGACATTGACTTTCATAACGAAAGGCACAGATTCTGGTAAACATTGGAGTTTTTCTTTAATCAGTTTTCTCGTCTCCTACTTGGTATCGCTTACTTCCCTCTGGGTTATTTCAATGAAATTAGGCTTCCACCGTGCCATGCTAAATAAAGGAGAAGAGGAGTATGAATTAATGAAGTTTGGGTAATATAATTCTTTTAATGAAATTCAGGTTTATTGCTTTAAAGAATCTGTGGTAATTAAAACTAGACTGAGAACTGCTTCGTTGAGATTCAAATTTAATAAATAACGAAGCGAGATTTGCAATTAGATTATCATATCCAGGCGCCAGCCTAAGTATTGCCAATGTCTGCTTACACTGTAAATATACTATCTTATTCATTTATTTATTCATTCTTTCAACACAAACTTATTGAACACGTATTATTTGCCAAGAATAGATGCTAGGGCAGAATGGTTAACAGGAGAAAATTACTTCTTTACCTGCTTGCTTCTTGTAAACTTGGGAAAAACTTTCCTTTAATTAATCTTTCTCCTTATGCTCTTATTTATATTATTCCGTGTATTGATATAATCACAAACTTAAAATTAAATCTAAATTAATGAGGATTTTTTCCTACTTTTTTTCAAGGGCAAAAACTTTTTCTGCATCTGTGCATCTTAAAAGATTAAAAAAATAGCTGTCTGAATCTGTTTTCTTTTTCTCTAGAAATTTGAAGGAAATGGATGACTTTTGATTAGAAACACTTATCACATCAATCTTTTTTTTTTTTTTGCTGAGCCATTATTACAAGAGTTCTAACAACATGTTTAGAGAAATACGATAAAGTCAAGCAAGTACTGTACAGTAAAAATATGGGGAAAATACATTTTGATGTGAAGAAGCTGAAATTTCCACTAGTTCACAACAACACAGTTGTCTCAGAGGGCAGGATGAATTTAGGAAATGAGCACACAAATGTCATGTAGTGTGTAGTGTTCAGAAGCACATCTGACCCCTTTAGCAGGACGCGGTAGCCATGAAGGGTATTGAGCCCTGGAAGGAGAGTTGATCTGGGGGTCCCAGCTCTGCCGTGACCTGAGCCAACCTAGTCCCCTCACCTCTCAAGGACACAGGATATTATTCCAAAGCACAGGCGTTGAAATCAGAAGCCTGATCTGATCTGTGACTATGGACAAAGCTCTTCCCAACAGTGGGTTTTTATGTCAAAATGATGAGGCCAGACCAGAAGCTCTCAAAAAGAACTTCCAGTGTTGGCATTCCTCATTTTGAGAATTAGAGTTAACACCAGAGTCATTTGCCAAGTGGGAAATAAAAAAAAATAAAAATAAAAATAAACTAAAATTAAATTAAAATTTCAAAAAAGGTTCTGAATGGCACCTGTCCTGTCCACCACTCTCCTTCACACTAATCCTTTTGAAGGTCATTGAACTATACCATCCAGAGCAAAGGAGAGGATAGCAACCCCTCAAATTTGAATGTTGCATCCCAACCCCCAGTACCTTGGAATGTGACCTCATTCGAAGATAGGGTTTTTAAAGAAGCAATCAAGTTAAAATAAGGTCATCAGGGTGGGCTCTAATCCAATAGGGCTGGTGACTCTATAAAAAGGGGAAATTTGGACACAGACATATGCACAGAGGAAGGATGATGTGAAGACACAGGTAGAAGATGGTCATCTACAAGCCAAGGAAAGAGACGTGAAACAGATCCTTCCCTCAAGTCTTCAGAAGGAATCAGTCCTGCCAACACCTTGAACTCAGACTTCCAGCTTCCAGATCTGTGTGAGACAATAAATTTATGTTGTTTAAGCCATACAGTTTGGGATACTTTGTTATAGTAGCCCTAGCAAAATAATACACCCCAAGAGCTAGTTCCAAAAAAAATAAAAGAGGGGTCTGACTATCCCAAATAACAAAAAGTAGTAGTAGGCTTGGATCCCAGACTTTCTGCCCCTCTAAACACACACCCAGTTTGCACATTTCCCTTTCATGGCTTCTCTGCCTCCCATCTGCCCCACTCTCCAAAGCTGCCTACATTTTAATCAGATGTAAGTATGCTGATTTGATGCCATGGATTTATCACCCGTTTGCCAAGTCTTCCCCACCTTACCGCCCTGCCCCAGAATAGTCTCTTTGGTAAAACTAGTTGGTTGAATTTGATAGTGAGGACCCCTTTTAGCTTCTGTATAAACATATGCAATAGATAACAGGACCCACTGAGACACTTTGAGAACAGGAGTGAAACGATTAAAACAGTGTTTTGGGAAGATCCTTGGTGACAGTGTGAAGGGATTAGGAGAGAGAAGTAGAGGCTGAGAAACCATTGTTGTAATTGCTCAAATAGGTGACGTGATGAAGTAGTCAACAGCATTAAACTGGGTCAGTGGTTCTCACACTGGAGTGTGTGCCAGGATCGTCTGGAAGGCCCCTCCCGGAGATTCTGTTCTGTTTCAGTAGGCCTGGGGAAGATGTCCAGAATTTCTGTTTCTAGCAAGTTTCCTAAGTGATGCTGATTCCGCTGGCTTAGGGACCACACTTTGGGAATCACTGGGCTAAACTGGCATAGCCACAGTGCTCTAGAGAATTTGAGCCACAGTCTTTAATTTATTTTTCTATAAGTTTGGTTTTTGGCAAAAACAGCATTTATTTTTGCTTTTAATTTTGCTCTGGCCTGAATTATCCAAGCTATTAAATACAGAAGAATGGCCATTCAGTGATAATTGATCATTCAAAATTCTATCTTATTTGGAGCCATATAAACCAGGAATTAGAAGCCTCAGAACCTAAAACTGAGGGAAAGGTTCATGAAATGGCATCTTCAAATCTTTGTACAGTCTTCTTTAAGTTAAAAACCTACGTGACTACCACTCCTATTCCCCCAACTTTTCCACCCCAGTTGAGAAACACTGATCTATAATTTGCAAAGCTTTTTCATTTGATTTTCAAGAGTAATTGGTGAATTCACAAATAATGGTTCTGTTCATCCTTCTATGTGTGTAGGCTGAGAAAATATTACCCCCAATTTACAGATAAAAGAAATGACTCTCAAAGAGGATCTTATCCCTCTTCTCATTTGTCATTCTGTTCCTGCCAAGATTTTAATAATTTGCCAAAAGAGATTAATGTTCCAGCTCCAAAAGTTTTCCTTAACATATATGATAGGATCAATATTAGACTGATCATTAAATTCACACAACCAATTTAAAGGAAATCACCACAAAATGAGAGTCCTTTAAAAACAGCCAATCAGCCCTAACAAACTTCCCCATTGGCAAATTACGGATTCTGCTTGAATCATCACCTTATAGGATTGATCAAATTTCTCTTTCTTTTATCTGTGGTCCTAGGATTCATTTTCTATAAAGTGGCTTCCAGCTACAGATTCAGCAAATGAGGAGAAAATAAGCTTCTTTTTTCTGCTTTCCTTCAAGTTCATGAAGAGAAAAATCCCAAGAACTGTACTTTTGATTAAATTGAGAAGGGAGATGTGTAATAAGGAAAGAATTTTGTTCAACAATAGCAGCAGTGCCACATAGCTGACCAGCTGGAGCCCAGCCCAGCGGCAACCCCACAGACCCCACCCTTCCAGAGAGAGGCCAGCGTGGCTCAACAGAGGCGCCCTGACAGGCAGCACTCACACAGTCTCCATCCAAGACACCAGCCATCCCTTTCTGTAGCAGGATTTATGCATTTATAAAAATGTGCTCTCTCCCTCTCTCCCTGCCCCCAACTCCCTAAATCCTATCTTTTAAATCAGTTTTATGGCTTTAACATGAGCAATTCAGTGTATTGGGTCCACCCAGCCTATCCTTGCATTTAAACGAAAAAATGAGTTGCTTTTATTTCCATGGGGTCTTAATTTGACTCAAAAGAGGAGGGTTACACATTGACACTGTATCTTTAGGAGAGAGAAAGCAAGAGGGAAACGGAGGCTGAGAGGCCCAGATTGGGGGGGGGGGTGTTGCAGGGTGGCGGTTTTGAGACCAACACTTCGACCTCTGCTTCCTGATTGCTATTTAAAGCACTTATTCTGACTTGGAGAAAATGTAATATATAGTTTCTTAATGTGTTTAGTTAAGGACCTCATGAATCATGCGGATTTCTCCACAACCTAAGTGGTTATTATGCTGACCCAAGGGTGTGCCACCCTGTGGACACTTCATCTTTGTGTCCCTGTGTATTTGTAGCGAGCAAGCTGAGTTCTGTAAGACACTGATTAGAGGGACAATGGGAGTTATCTACTGTAAGTTGCATACAGCAAAAAGCTGCCAAGTAGTGTTCACATAATTGAAGATGCCGAGCTTTCAGGCTTGATTATGATTTGGGTTTGGAGCCTCCAATTCTAGCTCAGGCTCTCCATAAAGCCAAGACTGCTCCTTAGTCTGAATTATTCCTTTCAGGAACAACACCTTAACCATGAATCTTGGAGATGGCATACCAGTTGTTGCATTTAAAACCTCCTTTTTAAGGACAACAGTCTCAGCCTTAGTCTTCCCCAAACTAATGAACCAAGTCTGCTTCCTTTGCTTACAACTGGATTTCAACTTTGCAAAGACTTTTACTAAGTGGAGAGGCGGTGGGGGATGGAGATGGCGTTGAGTTACTTAGTACAACGCAGAGCTGAACTGAGGGAGCTGCTGTGCTTTCTTTCTTACCAGCTGTTATACATCAAGAAGAGACAGGCCTCTGTAACCCTTTCCTGGCACACCAGTGCAAAAGCAAAAGCCAGACACTCCGTTTTGATAAAGATTTTCCTGTGAAAACATGCACACAATGTAATACCTCTTTCCCACTGAGGTGTAGGTTAGGAAAATACCCATCTGAAATATATAAAGAAAAAGGTTCAGGTCGGACCTGCCCTCCCAGAAGTGTATTCATATGCATGTCCCTTAAGGGTTAAGTACAGGGCGCCTCCCAGGAAATGACAAAGGGTTCCACAGCCAAAGTTTTGCTCACTGCCCTGCCCCCAAAGTCCAGACTTCCAGACTTCAAATAGTTCCAAAGAGTGTTTGGTTTGAAATAATTCCTGAGGTTTAGTTTGCCTCGCAAACCACATTCTTTTTGCCCTCCTCCAGCTCAGCTTAAAAAGAAAAAAAGAGGAAAAGGAAAATAGCCTGGCATTCTGATGATAGACTTGCTTAAAATTGTCCACGTTGCTTGCTGAGGCAAAAAAAAAAAAGAAAGGGAAAAAAAAATCTATCTAAAGTATATGACTTCTCCTGTAGCTGCTAAAAATGTTTGTCTTCAATTAGAGATATTTGTCTACCATTTATTTCATTACATCTTGAATTCTTACTGTAGTTTTCATTTTGCAATTTTCCATTTTAATAACTTAACTCCATTTAGCCCTATCCCCATGAAGACATGAATTATTTTGTGAAGCCCAAGGTCCCCAGATAGACCAAAACCCTTAAGTTAGTGGCCATGAGCTTTTTTTAACCTACAAAGGCCTGAAGCCCATCCCTAAAAATTCTCATTTAGTAAGTCTGGCTTGGGGCCTTAGAAAGTATAATTGGTCCTCCAGTGATTTTCATGCTGAGCTTGACATAGAAAACACTGCTACGTAGTGTATATCCCCCCAAACCTCCAGAAATGCACACATGACTTCCACTTAATGATACCATCAGAGAACAGTCATCATTAAGAATGCTATTTGTAATTCTATTGCTGATATCTTATTTTTCCTTCCTTACTGAACTTCCTGAAAATGTAGCCAGTCTGCTCTCAATACTCCTGTTTCCTAACTCCATCGCCTACTCACACTGTGTACAAAGGAGCTTTCTTCCTAATGATCCTGAGATCAGTGGCCAGTGACCTCTTACTCATAAAGCTTAATGGTCTTTAGTCCCCTGCTTCTTAAACATATTTTCGGCCTTCATACTTGGCCATCTTCACCTACTTGAAGCCCCTTCCTCCTTTAGATTAAGGAGCTCTGCCCTTCCTCAGGTCTTGGTCTCTCTCTCTCTTCTCTTTCTTTGGTTCTTCATATTCTCTCTATTCTCTCTACTGCAAAAAATCCCCCCCCCCCGCCACCAAAATAAAAAATCAAAATCTGCCCCTTGCTGTTTCATTTTCCATCTCTACCAATTCTCCTCTGGCAAGCTTTTTACTTCACAGCTTCAACTAGCACCTCCTCACCAGGAGGCTCCCAGCTCTCTCTCTCTAATCCTGACCTCTATCCCAATCTCCATTCCTCTCCCTTTATTGTTTCCAAGACTCCATTTGGCAATTCCACTACACCTCCAAAGTAACATGTCCAAACGGGAATTAATCTTTCCTCTCAAACCCACTGCTGCTCATCTGGTGTTTCACGATTCTGTAAATAGTAGCTCAATGTTCACCCTTCCACCCAAATATCTCTAACTCCGTCTCCTCCTTTCTAGTCCTACTGCCAGGCTATAAATGCTATTGTATTTTAAATATGGGGGAGAAATCTTTGGGAACAAGAGTATTCAGAGAAAGATTCAAAATGCTTAAGATGAGACTTGAACAATCCTTGAAAGACAGGTAAGATTTAGGTAAGTCAGGGGAAAGGTGGAATGGAATCTGGTGAGATCAACATGCGTAATGGTCCAGATGCAGGAATAAACATGGCCTGTGCATGTGCAGTAAGAATTTGTTTGACTAAAGCCAAGTATGTTTATTAGTCTCCAAAAGTAACTCCTTAATCAACCATGCTTCTAGGTAATTGTACCCTTGTGTAATCCTGTCCTCTTGAATCTGCCACTGAGGCTCTTTGTGATTATAGAATGTCGTGAAAGTGACACTGCATAACTTCCATGGCTAAGACAGCAGAAGTCTTACAGCTTCTGCTTTAGTCTCTTAGAACACTCTCTGTGGGAGCCAAATAAAAACTCACCGCTGTGCTAGAGATGCCACATGGAGGCATTTCTATCAATGGCCCCAGCTGAGCTCAGCCTTTCAGTTATCTCTGTTAAGGCAGCAGATACATGAACAAAGCCAGCGTGGACCAGTTGGACAAGACCAGCTGCCATCTGAACCCTGAGTGACCTCAATTAATACAAAGTAGAACAGAATAAACACCCAGTTAATCCCTATTTGAATTTCCGATCCATAAATGAAGAATCTGTTGTTTTAAGCCACTAAGTTTTGGGCTAGTTTGTTAGGCTGCAACAGAGAACCAAAGCACAAAGGCAAATTTTGTTGATAGTAGAAATAAGGTTAAATATGTATGATGGTTCCAAATTACAGAGAGCCTTGGGAATGTCAAGTAGACAGGCTCTTCTTGCTGATATAGAATAATAGAGACCTGATGAAAGTTTTCGAGCACTAGGATGATAATCATAGCATTATATGAAAGATGGTTTGGAAGAAATACACAAAATACATAGATGAATGGCAAGCTTTTGCAATTTGATATAGGTGATCTAGGGTCTAAACTTGGCTTTGTTGATATCAACAAAGTTATAAGCTTGAACTTGCTACCACCTCAAAGGATGGTTGTGATGCCTAAATTGGCCATATACATAACAGTACTTTGAGAACTCATTTTAAATACCATATAAAATAAATTTTTGTCAGTCAGATAAAGGAGAGACTAAAGGCATCAGAAAGAGCTAGAAGTTGGGACAACAACCTGGGTATAGCATGATGCATTCCTTATTTAGGGTGATTGATTTGGTCCCTCTCTCTGCTTACTTCCAGCCACTTCCTACTACATAATTTGTACTCTAGCTATACTAACTATAGGGTGGCTTCAACATGTCATACCTTTTCTAAACTCCAACACTCTTGTTCATGCTGTGCCCCCTACCTCTAGGTCTTTTTCTTCTTATCTACCATACCATTCCAATTCATCTTTCAAGACTCAGCTAGGGTTTTGTTTCCCTTTTCATCTTTTGTTGATTTTCATAGTTTGAATGAATTTCTTGCTTATTGGGACCTCCACTATACATTTACTCTATAATGATTCCACATCACATTAAATAGCATTTGTTGGTTTATATATTTGTCATCCCAGTGGTACTACAGCCTGAGCAACTCTGATTACCTGACACACAGTCTTCATAAATGGGTTTTTTTTTCTTTTTATCAACTAGAACATTAGGGATAGCTCTAAGAAAGATTAAAACAAGTGGCATCTAAAAGGGAAAAAAATAGGACTGTATGACTGACTGAACTTAGAGAATGGAGATTATGGAAGAATCAGAGATGATCTGACCTTTTAGATGTGTACAACTAGGAGAACATTGTTGCACAAAGAGACTCAGGAAAAATAATAAAGATTCTGGACATAATGGAAGAATTCTAGAAAGCTTAAATATGATTATGTTGAATGGAGAAAATAGCAAAACATCCAAAACATCTGTATAGAAATATACAGAATTAGTTGTCTGTTTAAGGCTAATATTCAGTACATAGAGCAAGAGTCAATCTTTAGTTTACCCTTTAGTTGAAAGAGATAGCTTTTCAATTATTTCTTTGATAAAAGGTCTTTTCAGAAGAATACAGAGAGAAGAGGAGGCCCATCTTTAGGGAATAAGAGAAAGAAAGGAGCTATAGAGGGAAACTGAAATAGGTCAGCATTAATAAGGCCTCCGATGGTGAGGTCACAGAAACCAGCAGCAGTTGCCTGCTTGTCAGCAACAGATGGTTGTCCTGTGTCATCTCAAACATATGATGTGCAAATCTCAAATTCTTCCCCTCCTTCTCCTGTCAGCTCTCTACCACCATGTAATGTGATATGATTGCTTTTTTAACTGCTTGCCTCCAATCTCAGCTCCCTATGATCCAGCCTACTCAGTGCCAGAATAAATGTTCTAAAACACAAATCAAACCACAGAAATGCCCTCCTGAGGATTTCTCAATGATTCCCCATCTCTTGCAAGGTAAAACTTTGTTCTCTATACTCGTACATGGATGCTGCCTACTTCTCTGCTTCTCTTCTGATTCTTTACCATAAGCAGCCTCCATGTTCCAGCCATGGGAAATTATGTGCAGGTATTTCAAACACAACATGTCTGAAAGGGAATATATTACTTTCTCAAACTCAAATCCACTTTTCTGCCGGGATTCTCTGTCTCAGAAATGTTACCACAACAAGGCAGAAGCCTGGTAGTCATAGCTGAGTCCTCCCTTTTCCTGATTCTCACATCCCAAATCTACCTAATTCTCTTCATCCCCAATGTTATCACCTCAGGCCCCACTACCATTCATTTCTTATCTAGAAGAGTCACCTAATGGGTCATGTTCCACTCAGCCCTCTGCAATCCATTCTCTAGACCACAGATGGAGTTATCTTTCTAACCAGTATCTGATCACGGTTAGAGTTAGAGTTTGAGGGTTAGGGCTAATGTTTGGGTTAGGGTTTAACACTCTTTGGTGGAGTCTCACTGCTGATATATATATATATATATATATATATATATATA
>NW_017731953.1:585228-599447 GCF_001890085.2 Hipposideros armiger
TAGATAGATAGATAGATAGATAGATATAGATATATATATATGTTTAAATTTATTTCTTTTTTATTAGTTTCAGGTGTGCAAAGCAACGTAGTAGTTAGATATTTATACCCCTCACAAAGTGATAACCCACCTCCTCCAAGCTACTATCCCTCTGACATCTTATATAGCTGTTACAATACCATTAACTATCTTCCTTATGCTATACTTCAACTCCCATAACTATATATATTTTTTTTTCTTATAGTTGATATACAATATTATTCTACTTCAGCTTCAGTTGTATAGTGCATTGGTCAGGCATCTACACAGTTTATGAAGTGATCCCCTTGATAAGTTCAGTGCCCATCTGGCACCTTACATAATCTTTACAACACTGTTGATTATATTCCCCATTCTGTAGTTCATATTCCCATGATAGGATATATTTCTTAAGATGTCTCTCAAGGCCCTCCCTGGCTGTCCTCAAGGCCACCTAGAACATACCTTTATGGACTCAACCCCTAGCTCGCTGATCTCCTTTCCCTTGGCTAAATGGCGCATTTGTTATGCACCGAATGTGTGTGTCCCCCCAACTCAATTCAAATGTTGTAGCTCTAACCATCCGTGTAATGGTATTTGGAGGCAGGGCTTTGGGGGGATGGTTAGGTTTGGATGAGGTCACGAGAGTGAGGCCTCCAAAAAGGGATTAGTGCCCTTTTAAGAAGACAAAGAGAGACCAGAGCACTCGCGCTCTCTCTCGCTCTCTCCCCTTCTCCCCCCTTTCTTCCATGTGAGGACACAGCAAGAAGGTGGGGCTCTGCAAGCCAGGAAGAGTGCTCTCACCAGGAACCAAATCTGTGGGCCCCTTGATCTTGAACTTCCCAGCCTCCAGAACTGTGAAAATTAAATGTCTATTGTTCAAGCCACCCAGTCCGTGGTATTTTGTTATGGCCACCGAGGCTGAATAGGACACCATTTTATTATAGTTCTGAGTTTGTCATTTCCACGGAGCCCTTCCCTGTGTCCCAGGGCTAGGGTCCCTGCCATGTATTCCCATAGCACCTCACAGATATCCTGTCAGATGATTTATCACACGTTATGGTGCAGACTTGTTTCATGCCTGTCAAGAGAGCAGGAAGCCTCTCACCTTAGATTATCAATGCCTGTCACCTTGCCTAAGACATAGTGTTAAATAAATATTTAATAAACAAATGAATAAAGAACTTGATTCCACTGCACTGCTATGCTTTTGCATGTTCTTGTGTATTTCCTGCAGATCCACCCTAACAAATCCTTACCCATCAAAACGCATCATCGCTTCTTGAGGATCCATCTAAACAGTCTCAGCATTGTTAGAGGCCTCTTTTCTGTTTTCTCACAGGAAGACCTCTATCACATTGTTTTGTTTCTCTCTCACACATCCTCACTAAATTATGAGCACCTTGAAGCTAGTTATGATCTTAAGCATTCTTGTCTCCTCAGTGCCTAGGATTCAATACGTGTTTGCTGAATAAATGGATAAATAATTCACTTGAGAAGGAAATAGGTTAAAGTAATAGTTCTTCCAATATTGAGGGATGGAGCTATCCTAACTGTTCAGTGATTTCAGTTGTTCATTATCATATTTGAAAGGCGTTATAAACATACAAGAAACAATATTCTATTTTTTTAAAGTATAGAAAATAAGGGTACAAATACAATCATTTTACCTTTTACATAAGGAAAACACATTCAGTTAATTGTAAAACCATTCTGTCTACTCCTTATTGTTCACTACAGTATGTAGTTTAGACTCTTCTTTCATTTAAAAAATGACATAAGTAGCAGACATTCCTTAATATTCCCTGGGAAATCTCTCTAAAATATTAAAGGCCATATAATTTTAAGTTGTGTCATGAGTTTCCACTATTCTTTCTTAAACAATTATTTTTCTATTTGTAATTCTTCCAATTATCGCTGTCATGCTCTGACTGTACTTTCTATAAACATTTTAGAGATGAAGTATATAGAAAGAAAAGATTAAAGCTCCAAGAACCGGTGCACTGTACTATTTCAGACCTTTGCCATTGACTGGTCACAAGACATTGATGGAACCACTTTGTGTCTGTGGAATGACTCCATTATGCCTCACATGAAGAGTGGCAATCAAGACTGCAAAAATAGAGCAAATGGTCTCTTAAGTCCCTTCTTGCTCCCTGCTTCTGTCACGGGCTTTCATATCTGCCGAGTATTTATCTGGACAGTTTCTTCAGCTTGAAGAACATTTTGTATTATTTGAGACAATTATAGATGGCTCACATTGATTTGCTGTATTTTTTTTTTAGTAGTCTTTCTCACAAGACTGTGAAAAAAATTGAGGTGAAATTCACATAATATAAAATTAACAATCTCAAAGTGCAAAATTTAGTGGCATTTAGTGTATCCACACTGTTAGGCAACCATAACCAATATGGAATTCCAGAACATTTTCATCATTGTCAAAGGAGACTTCACGCCCATTAAATAGTTATTTGCCATTGTCCTTTCCCCATAGGCCTTTGGCCACCACTAAAACTTTTTTTTTTTATTTTGCCTCTGTGGATTTCCTTATTTGTGATATTTGAAATAAATGGAATCAGACATTACATGACCTTTTGTGTCTGGCTCCCTTCACTTAGCATAATATTTTTGATGTTCATCCATGTTGAAGCATGTGTCAGTACTTCATTTTTTTCTATGGCTGAATAACATTCCATTGTATGGTTATGCCGCATTTTGTTTATCCATTCACTTATTGAGAGACATTTGAATGGTTTCTGCCTTTGGCTATTGTGCATAGTGCTGCTATAAATATGCCAGCTTCTTAAGGACTGAAATATATATCTTGATATTCTCAGGGCCTGGGTAATTGGTTAATCAAAAGTCCATTTATATTGATATAAGTTAATGTGAATAAATATACAAAGACACACACACATATAGACACACACACACACACACACACACACACACACACACACACACACACATACCTGCTTCTCTTCCTATCTTCCTCATCTCAGATAATGATACCAACGTCTACTTAGTAGCCCACGGCGGAGACTTCTTCATTCTCCATATTTAAATGATTGTCAAGTCCTGTCAATTCTAAGTCTTAAATATCTCTCAGATCATTCCTCTTGCATCTTTATTGCTTTAGCCTTAGGTTAGGCCCTCACCATCCCTGCGCTATTATAACACTTTCTAAGTTACGGACCAGCCTCTGGGCTATTTCCACTGCTGCTTTGTTATCCCACTAAAACATAAATCAGATGGTATCATTCTCCTGCTTGAAATCCTCCAGTGGTTCTATCCATGGCCAATATATTAAAGGAAAACCCCTTAATACGGCACAAGATGCGTTTAATAATTTCTCTTCATCTTATCAGTAGCCTTATTTTCCCACTGCTCTTTAACTATACCTTAACTTCTAACGCTTCTAAGGCTGAATATGTATAGTAAGTCCTCACTTAGAGTTATCGATAGGTTCTTGGAAACTGCTACTTTAAGTGAAACATATAACAAAACCAATTTTACCTTAGGCTAATTGATATAAACAAGAGTTAAGTCCCTGAGGCATATTTCTGGTCATAAAAACATCACCAAACTTCTAAATAAAGATCTAAAACACTCTTAATATTAAACATTGAAATAAATATGAGCTATACATACATTTAAGAGAGATGAACAAAAACAAGGAAGATATTTTTTCCAACCCACTTATTCCAGTTCAGGGTCATGGGTGGTCAGAGCTGGTCCCAGCAGCTTAGGGTGCCAGGCAGGAACACACCCTGGACAGGACGCCCTTCCACTGTAGGGCCACCCACACCCACACTCACTCACAATGGGACAGCATAGGCACCACAGTTCACCTCACATGCCCATCTCTGGGATGTGGGCGGAAACCAGAGTCCCCAGGGAACCTATGCAGGCCTGGGGACAACGTGCAAACTCCACACAGACAGCGGCCCTAGTGGGACTCGATCTTTTTTCTCAACTATGTTATAATGAAATGATATTGAATGAGAAGATGTTATTCGAGGGCCTGCTGTATTTCCCCTCCTCAGACATTTCCCCTTCTCTTTCATGCCTCCATTCACTCAACAAATGTTAAATAAGTACCAACTCTTCCTCTAACCATGCTAGGTCCTGGTGACAAAGGGGTGAAAAGGACAGGCTGGGTCCCAGCCCTCACGGGGCTTACCTTATATAGAGCAGTGACAATATTGACATTGAGGGGGATAATCATGCGTTATGAAATCTAGCCTGTGTATGTAGGATATTTAGCAGCACCTCTGACCTCTATCCACTAGACCTCAGTAGCACACCTCCCCACTCTAGTCATGACAGTAAAAACTGTCTCCAGATATTGCCAAATGTCTCCCGGGGGCAAAACCACCCTGGGTTTAGAACCACTATGCCAGAGGGAAATTATGAGAACATTGATTATTTTTTAAGTACAAATTATGAGAAATGTCACCTTCTCTTTCACATGTTGCTCCATCTCCCTAAAAAGGGCTTTCCTTTCCTTTCTGTCTGGAGAATTTCTCCAAGATTCAATTTCAATGCTCCCTTCCCCTACCCAACCTTCCTAAGGGGCATCAGGTATTTCTAGATCTTTGATCCTCCTTATGGACTCCCTTAGACCTTGTTAATACATTGTTCAATGAATAAATGCAAAATAATCTCTGTTTGAATGAGCAAATGCACTATTTTCTCCTGTTAGGTAAAGTAACCCCTCCCCATTATTGAATTACCCCTACTTCAAATTTTACCAAGGGATTCCAGTATATGCAAATTTAGTTTTGTGTACTTTTTTTCCAACCACAAGAATCTTAGTTTCAGTGTAGACGAATTATGAGTCACTCCTGTTGAGGATAATTAGAAGAAATTGGGTTTTTGTGAATAAAAAAGTAAAGTAAAGCCAATGGCATGGCTGTAACAAAGGTTTTTGCCTTGAGGCTTTAGAAAATAAGGGAATTTAAGGAGACATAAACCAGAGCTTAAAATGGCACTCCCACAGCTGCAAGGAAGGAGGGAAGCAATATTAGTGGAAGAGGGAGCTGATGGCATGCACTCTGGGGAGCTATGCCTGGAACTTGAGGTTGCAAGAGTCAACAATTCCTAAATGTGAAATCAGAAAGGTATTGCACGTTTGGATGGAGAACCAGATACAGGGGAGGGGGAAATCCTTTCATATGTACATTATCTTCAGCAAAGCAAAGCAAATTTATGGGCATTTCATTAAAATGGCAGGGGAGAAAGACCCTGAGAAATTTCAATTGAACAAGAGAGGGTAAATGGAAAGCAATTGTACCATAACCATTATTAGTCACTTAAGACGTGAAAAATGTCACTGATGCTCTCCTAATTTAGCATGCTGTCTTGATGGTTCCACTTTAAAGACTAGACAGAGATTTATAAGCATTTGCATGTAGTCCCTCTATAACCTCATTTCCCCCCTAAAATCCTAAGTACTTTAAACTGAAATATCTCCTTATCCTCACAATCGGGGAAGGTCTACTGTGTTTGTGATGTCTTCTGAGCGTGGGATCTATATCTTATCCCTCTATTTATCCCCACATTTGTACCTGAGACATAGTTGGAACGCCATCGTTGTTTGCTGAACATAAAACCCCAAACAAGAAGTGGCTAGAGGAGCTGGCAATACCCATCCTATTCTCTTAGATGGAGATTCTGAGAGAAGCATGGAGACTGGGAGCAGGCACAGCAGTAAAGGACTCAGGTGCATAGCTGGACCTCAGAAGCAGAGAAAACACCGAGATAACTAGCATGTGCTGGGCCAAGCCAGGACTGCCATCAGTGGGGTTCTGCAAGAAGCAACGCAGGTGTTGCAACAGGTGCTGGAATATAGAGCCCTGGGGAAGCATTATGGCAGATGGAGCCAAGCAGGTCTGCGGCAGTAACAGACATGAACACAGAGACATGGCGCTGGAGGTTAGGGGCCAGACTCCCGGTTCCAGGGCGTCAGGAAAGGGCAGGAAAGGAAAGGTTGCCAAGATCATCTTTCAGGCTGTTTCCAACATCGTTTCTTACACGGACAATAGGTTTGCTGAATAAATAGGTAAATAAAGAAAATAAAACCAAATGGAGGAAACAAGCACCTTTTCAAAAGAACTTAGGTGCAAGAAGATGGAAGGTATGCTATAAGAATGGGCATAAAATTTAGACTGGGTTTCAGATACATGAAGCCCCGGCAAAAAGAACAGCACCACAGAGTGCAATCCAATGAACGGCAGCTGGAGCTCCTTCGATGCATCCTGTACAAGGACAGAGGCTGTTTCCAGCATCTGCGCAGGACTGGGTTTGCAGGTGTGCCTACGAGGCCACAGTTGTAAAATAAAGACCCTGACAGAAAACCCAGCCGGGACTCACAGGCAGAAACAATGGCTTCTTTGATTGTTTTAGTTCAGCATCTTGCACTTCCTGAAATAGGAAGATCTATTACTTACTCTCTTACTCTCTATCTCTTACTGGCTCCCTTGGGTGCTGCAGAAGGAAAGTCCATTTTTTAAGGCTCCAGAGTGCCATTTTTAGTCAAGTACCAAAACATGACATGGGAACTACAGGGAAGAAAAGCATATGTCTAAGATATCGATACATAAATAAAATGTTTCCAAACATTACCTGGGTCTTTGGAGGCATTTTCTAGAATGAGTGACAAATGGATTTGCAGTAAACCATGAATCTTTCCTGTCTTGCCTGAACTGTTTAATCACCTAAGGAATTATACCCCAGGTACACAGAGTGGTAAATTCCAAGGTACTGTAACAGGAAGAAGTTAATTGGTCCATAGAGGAAGTTAGGCTACAATCCAGACTTCATTAGCACAAGTTCTAACCAGTAGGCCAATCGCACTTAGCTTTCTTGAAATGTTAATGTATGTTCTTTGGAATATTTTTCCACTGTAAATGTTATGTTACCCAAATAACCGTAAACATGGTTTGGATCAACAAAAAGGGATTAAAGCAATCTTCCTTTGATCTTACAAATACTGTAAACATAGAACAATTAATAGCTTTTCAGAATGTCCAGTTACCTATCCCCTTGAACCAAAGAGAATCAAAAAAAGAAGCAGTAAAGGTAGGTACTAGACTGACGGGGGTGATCACTTTGTAAGTCATATCAATGTCTAACCAATATGTTGTATATCTGAAACTAATATAATAGTGTATGTCAACTGTAATTGAAAAAATTGTTAAATGTTTTCAAAAATAACAGAAAAAAGAAAAGAAGCAGTAAGTCAACAGATATATTACAGAGAGAGCAAAAATGGATTTTAAGATGGCTTTTTGGAGTCAAGGGGAACAGAAAAAAGGAGTTAATATTTTCTTAACGGGGCTTTTCCAGTTTTTTATCTTGTTATGCTCACATCTATGCTCCATGATGTTAAATTCAGATCTATTTCAAGTTGAACCATAGCAGTCACATTCCTCAATACTAAATCACCTGGAGGGCTGTTAACACACAGGTTGTGCTAACTCAACTCCAGAGTTTCCGATTTGGTAGGTCTGAGATGGGCATGTGATTTGTATTTCTAACAAGTTCTAAGGTGATGCTAACATCGCTGGTCCAGGGACCACAATTTGGGAACCACTGATCTGAAGAAAACCTTTAGTTTTAGTTTTGTTTTTTTTGAACCTCAATTTTCTCCTCTGTAACACAATAACTAATCTCCAGACTACTGTAAAGGTTTAATATTGCAAAGTATTCCAGACAAATGTTGGATGTTATTTTAATTTAAAGGAAAGTGCAATACACTGGGAATCAGGAGGTCCCCTGGTTACAGGTCTACCATAAGCTAGATCATCACACAGCCTCCCAAGGCATGTTTTCTCATTTATAAAAGGTATTAATTCATGCAACTAAAACTTATTGAATACCTGCTGTGTACTTGGCATTTGCCAGACATTAGGAATACGAATGAAAAACAAATCCTGATTCCACACAGATATGATTATGATTTGGATGACATCTAAATTGTCTTCCAATTCTGCAATTTCATGACTTTATAATTATTAATAAAATTAGCTTTTTCCTATTCTTCAGTCACTTCGTTCTTCATAAGTAGACTTAATAAAATAAAATGTTAAAAGATATCAAGAAATAATTAGGTGCTACTGTTGGGTGAGTTGGTTAAAATACATTCATGGATTATTCAAGTAAATTTCATGTGTTAATTGTCACTCTTACCTATCAATAAAAAGAAATTTTAGAATGTGTGTGTTAAATGGTTAAACCATCAATGAAAAAAAAATAACCAGAATTTACATTTAAGTTCCATATCCTCCAGTTATGTCATGCTAAATCAGTCTTCATTTATTGAGTAAAAATATTTGTTGAGCATCTATTATTCAGCAGGCATGATGGATGCTGGGCTCTTGGATTGGGAATGTGAATAAACTAGGCATCATTTCTGCTATTGAAGACCTCACATTCAAGTGAAGCCAGTCAGTGAGCAATTAACTCCTTTAATTAACTAATTAATTAATTAACCCATTATCATTGTGATAGATACTAGATGTTACAACTACAAAACACTTTGAAAATGTACAACAGAGGGACTGGACCCATTCTAAGATATCTGGGAAGCCTTAGACAAGTCTCTTCATCTCTCTAAGCCTCAGCTCTGTTTTGTTGCTTATAAAATTGGGAATAATAAAACACACCTTACTAAAGTTTAGTTGATTGCTGGAGGTTTGATTTAATTTATGTAAAGTTCCTGGCACAGTACTTAGCACACTATATAACAGGTAGTTATGATGTCACATTAACTAACGGGAAGGTTGTTCATGCAAGTAGAGAATTCCAAAGGTCAAAATCAAATTTTAAATTCTAACGAGTTTGTCAGTAATACCATGAACTTCATTTGCTAGTTATTTTTAAAAGATGAAATAGAAATTATATAAATTCTAAATATGGCATCATATAATTAAGTACTTATAATTCTTTTTCTATATGTAATGTAGGAACCAAAGAGAATGTATCTTGATTCAACTAAATGGGTGAATCAATCAATTACAACACCCAGAACCGTTTTTTGCAACTGAAAAGAGTCTCCTTATGTCTTTTCACCATTTGAAAAGAACTGACAAAGATTAGCTTAGAAACCAAGCCAACCCAACTTCTAATAAGCCAGAGTGGACTTTGGGAATGCATCAGCATTAAATTCTCTACAATTTAAAGACGGATTTGGAACTAGCTGAATAAATGTAATCAACATCTTCTTTAAGAAAAGGGTAGACTTAATTTCAAGCTGACATTTTTGCACCCTGATACATCCCCCTGAATTATGGACTATTGACTATGGAACAGTCGATAACAAGATACCACAAAACAACTATATTCATATCACCTGTATGAGTACAAGAATACTCAGCGGTTGTCTATTTCATATTTTTAAACTTGAAAAACAGGGCACTAAATCCCAGATTACACTGGGATTCATAAACTATGAAATCAACTGACTCTGTCTACACATTACAAAAGGAACTCCTGAAGAAAAAAAATTCATCATTCACTACCAAGTTAAAAAAAAAAGTGCTCCCTCCTGCAATAGTAAAAAGAAAATGAAGAGGGGTATAATGTAGGAAGCCTCAAGAAGGAAAAGAACATTTCAATGGAAGTCTTCAAAATGGAGCGGGATTAAACATCTGCTTCCGATGGTCTCATCCTAATATTCTCTTCCATATTAATCCTGACATCATCCTTAAACTATACCCCAGCTCCCTCCTGACTTCTGTTATACAACATTTTGGTCCACGACTCACCACGTGTACAACGTTGGTCCCGTAAGATTATAATGGAAACTAGATTTTGGGTGGTGAGCATGCAATAGAGCATACAGATATTGAATTATAATGTTGTACACCTGAAATTTGTGTGTTATTAACCAACATTACCTGAATAAATTTAATTTTAAAAAAGATTAATGGAGCTAAACACTTCCTATCACCTACTGATGTAGCTGTTGCAGTGTTGTACTGCAACGTATTATTCACATTTTTGTGGTGATGCTGGTGTAGACAAACCTACTGTGCTGTCAGTTGTATAAATGTACAGCACATACAATTACAGTAGCAGTCTATACCATCTAGGTTTGTGTAAATTGCATAATGATGAAATTGCCTCATGATCTTTTCTCTGATGTTTTAATCGCCTCAGTCTTCCACTTTCTCTCAGCTGGATTCTATTCCCTTGAAACCACCATTACCAAGGTCACCATGACCGCCAAGTTGCTAATTTATGTAATATTTGTAGCCTTGGTCAAGTAAACTTGACCTCTCTGACACATATGAAACTTTTCAGCACCCAGAAAACTATACTTTCCTCCCAAAACAATCTGTTCCCTTGTCTTCTGTGATGGAGACACTACGGTTTTCCTCCACCCAGTGTGGCTGTTGCTTCTCAGTCATCTCTATAGATTTTCCTCTTCCGTCTGTTGCTTACATGCTGGAGCTCCTCAGGGTGGGTTTTGTCCTAGGTTTTTTATTGTCTATTTCCACACATACATACAACCTGGGGGATTTCCTCCACTCAAATGACATCAGTAATCTGATGACTCTCTCTCTTATCCATAAATCTAGGCCAAGTATAAGTTTTGGACTTTAGGCCTAAATATCTAGTCATCTGCAAGACCTGTGGTCCACAAACACCCCAAACTGAACACACCCATATTTGAGCTCTTTATCCTCCCCTCCCTAACCCCAAGCCTTCCCCTCCTCAAATATTTCCCAAATAGATGGATGATACCTCCAGGCAGCCAGTGGCCAAGGCCAGAAACCTGGTGATGCTAGTCAGGTCTTCCTTCTCCCGCACTCCCCCCAACCAAACAATAGAGTCTTTTTCTCCTACTTCCAAAATATTTCTGCAGCCCACCAACTTCTCTCCAACTCCACCAGCAGTACCCTAGTTCAGGACACTGAACAACATCAGCTACCACCTTAACTGTCAGCTTAATTGGTCAGGCCACTAAACTATTGCTGCAGGATAACTGCTGTAGCCTCCTAACTGTTTTCTGTCTCCAGTGGATTCCCTGCTAATCATGTCTCTATGCTGCAGCCACAGTTGTCTGTTTACAAGCACTCTCTCGTTACATACTTTCTGTGCTTAAAATCATCCAAACACTCCCCATAGCACAAAGTTAGGAAAACAGAAGTACCATGATACAGCTTTAAAAGTGCTGCTTGATCTGGCCCCTGCTAAATCCACCAATGTCATATCTAGTTCCTTCCTCTAGTCTGCCCCTCTACCCCCGACAATCCCACATGCTGAAAGACTTCCATTCCTCAGAACTGTCAAATCTTCTCACGCCTCTGTGCCTGGATCTGGCCCCCATCTCTTCTAAATCCTATCATGTTTAAGGCTTGGGCTTGTTGCATCCTCCAGACAACCCTCTTTGACTCCACCCACCTAAATCTAGAGTAGGTGTCCATCTTAAATCCTCCCATTAACACGCATGCTCCCTGTACCCCCATCATAGTACTCCCCACACTCCTCTCTATTCTCCAATAGACTCTAAGCTCCCTGAGGGCAATGACCACGTCATTCTGTTTCATAGTTATATGCCCATCAACTAGTACAGTGCCTGGCACAATACTAAATATTAGTTGAGTGAATACATCTGGTCTCTTTTAAAAAGCAGCAAGAAGTGAATAACCCAATTGATATGATGTAGGGCAGGAATCTATGTTTTCCGGAGAAATATCACACTGAGAGGTCAGCCCTCAAACCTTTTCAGCTACCACCTTAATTTTCACCTAGTACCTATGTAGCACTTGTTTGGCAACCAACTCAGCTAGAGCTAGAACTAGAATGAGATAGGGTAGCATCCTTCATAAATATTGGGTTGTTGGAAAAGTCATGACGCATTTTTGCAACAAAAAAACCAGAAAAAATACGTCATGACTTTTCTGACAACCCAATATTTGAAAGCAGATGTCAGTCAGATGCTTACTTTGATCAAAGAAAGGAATAAAAGTATAACACAATACGGCCTTTTCAGGCTGATCTGTATCCCTTTAGCAGTCAGGCTCCCAGCCATTCTCTTGCCATCTTTTAAAGTGTGGCCTAATTTGTCATCTGTAGGTCATAGGGAGCTGAAGAGATCATCTTTGTTGAAGCAGACGATGATTTAGGAATAGGAAGCCAGGTGTTAACTGCCTAGTGGCAAAATGTAGAAGGCTTTGATCTCTGCCTCCCTTCTTCCATCCCCCACTCACAACCTCTACCCACCGCCCCCTACTCCCTTACTGCTTGCTCCTCTTAGTCAGTCTCCAACTTCCCTCCAACCCCTGCCCCCAGTCACAGAGGCTTCCCCTCCACTCACACACACCATCGCAGCCATCACCAGGACACTCAGTTTAGACTTTAGGTCAGCTCTTTTCCCAGCCCCACTCCATTCACACAAAAAGCCTCTCATTCTTCAGAGGCACAAAATGTTAAACAGATCTAAATGTAAGCATTAAAGAAATCTTCCTAGAACACAAACACTTAATTAACTATCTTCCCCATGGAGTGAGGAGAAAGAGAGGATCCAAGTAATGTGTAAAAACGGCTGGAACTGGAATCTGCCTCCCATTAAAAAAAAGGATTCCCCTTCAGTTTTCTCCATTTTCCTTGTTCCAGCTAGATCCAGGACCTCCCTCCCACCAATTGCTGATGACTGCCTGCTTCAAACCCTGCCACATCAGCAGGGAGGGTAACGGACAGCATTTGGTATTTGCATCAATTTCCAGGAATGTGTTTCAAGTTATCAGTTTACTCTGCAGAGATGTTTTTTTTCCTTTAAGTTTATAAATGTGTGCTTGAACTCATTTCAAGCTGATTCCTGCCTTACATCATATTTCTCTAAGTCTCAAAAACTAGCTGAGAATTTTTTATGCTAAAAGGGGAGTTAGAATTGCACTTCTCTTTTATTTCCATTAAACTTTTTGTTTGTTTGTTTTTAAAGTTAGAGGAAGTAACCAGTTTAAGAATATTCACTCCCTTTGGTTTATAGCAGCTGCTGATGAGTTAACTTAGGTAGAAATGCTTCCTTAAAGTACAGTCAAAAGAGAAAAAGAAAGGAGGGAAGAGATGGGGGAAGAAAGGAAAAAAGATTAGCAAGAAACTATAGCCCACTGAATTTGTTTGGTGGAGACAGAATTGACCTAAAGATGCCCCTTTGCATTGACTTCTGGGAGAAGATGGCACTCTGAGTAACCCAGGGCAATCTCATCAGGAGTGTTGGGCAAACACAAGCACAGCCCCAGACACGTAGCTTTTCCTCTGGGCCTGAAACGACATCCCAAGAGGGCTGGAAAAAGGGCCATCCACTGAAGTTGACTGCACTCATTATTCTGCAATTCTTGGGAGCTCTGGCCTCCCACCTCCAGTGCCCCAGGGTCAAGGCCCCAGCTCCTCCTCTCCCTGGTGGGGAGCTCAGAATGGGATGGAGAGCAAGGAGAGAAGGAGGTTGAGTGTTGGGGAGTTAACATCCACGTTGATGGGGGCGCTGCTTGGGATGTTACCAGAGAAGACTGCCCGTATCCCCAACTCGAATTAGAAGCCTCTCAAGATGGGCTAGGCGGTTTCTCCAAGCTGTGGAAGGAGCTGGGACAAAAGGAAGGAAGGTGCTTGGGTATCGGTTGCCTGTAAGAGTGGGGTTAATGAATCGGCAGCGAGATCACGAGGGATGGTGGGTCCTCACTGGAGGGTTATCTGAGTCCAGGCTCAGGATGGCACTAATAAATGAAGACAAGGCGTCTGTGAAGAAGAGGAGAGGGACTGGAAACCTGAAGGAGAAAGTGCGGGTCCTCCACTGCACCCTCAGAAAGGAGACTGCGTAGGAGAGACGTCCAGTCTGTCTGTTGCAGTCAGGTCTCAGGACCAGATAATCCCCAACGCCTCGATTTAGAATCAGCCTCACTAGAAGGAAGCGAGAAGGTGGAAGGACTGACTACCCGATGGCTTAGTCTGGTCTAGTGTGCGCAAAGCGTATCCTCCCTGGTGCGGGGTGCCACGCCGACCTAGGCCTGCTCCGCACCCCAACCCCCAACAGTCGTCGTCCTCCGACTCCAACCTAACCCTCCGCGGACAGAACCCCCCTGTCACCCTCTCCTGGAGCCAGAAGAGAGAAAGCGTTACTGCTGACAGAGTGGGTGCACACGCCCCAGAACGGGGGAAAAAAAGCTAGGGTGGAGGGTGGGCTGGAGGGGGCG
>NW_017731953.1:599568-660538 GCF_001890085.2 Hipposideros armiger
CCAGTTCAGCCCCCTTCCCTCCTCCCTGCCCCCTCCTGGCCCGCCGGGCCCCTCCCCCCTCCCGGTGGCCCGCGGGGCACAAGGTGAGGCCGGGCTGGACAGCTCCTGCTTTGATGTCCCGGCTCCCGTCCCCTGTACCGCCGCCCCGCAAGTGCCCAGATCTGCAAACTCTGCCCACGTCGGTGTCTGCAGAGCGCTCCGACGTGTCCAAAAGTGTTTCCAAACTCGGAGAGGGAGGGGGAGGGCGGGGGGATGGGGAGGGCGGAGGTATGCAGACAGCGAGTCAGAGTTTCCCCTTGAAAGCCTCAAAAGTGTCCACGTCCTCAAAAAGAATGGAACCAATTTAAGAAGCCAGCCCCTTGGCCACGTCCCTCCCGCCTTCGCTCCCTCCTCTGCTCCCCCGCAGTCTCCTCCCAGCTGTGGCTGCCGGGGGGCCCCCAGCCCCAGCCTTCCCATTGGTGGAAGCGCTTTTGGAGGCACCCTCGGGCCAGGGAAACTTTGGCCGTATAAATAGGGCAGATCCGGGCTTTATTATTTTAGCACCAAGGCGGCAGGAGGTTTCGGCTAAGTTGGAGGTACTGGCCACGACTGCATGCTTGCGCCCGCCAGGTGATACCTCCGCCGGTGACCCAGGGGCTCTGCGACACAAGGAGTCTGCATGTCTAAGTGGTAGACATGCTCAGCTTTGTGGACACGCGGACTTTGTTGCTGCTTGCAGTAACTTCGTGCCTAGCAACATGCCAATGTAAGTGCCTTCAGCTTGTTTGGGGCCGGCGCTGGCGGGGGACAGAGGCTAGACGGGTGGGCACCCTGGGCTGAAAAAAAAGGAAAACCTAAACTAAGCTCGAGGTACAGCGTGGAGGGAAGGCTCTCTGGCATGTGGACAGATGCTGGCATTGATAAGACACATGTAACTTACGTTAGAAATGAAAACGTCAAAGGCCCGACTCGCGCCAAAAGTTAGGAAACTTTCTCTGAACTCAGAGACTGTTAACTTGATCTGGCCCCTCTGGTTGGTGAAGCTCAAAGGAGGAGATAATTAACGACTGATGTGATGCAGGAAGTCCAGGGCCTCTCCTAACAGGCCCGTAACTGCACTGATACACCTACCTTGTAAAACTTGAGGCCTGCTTTGGAAAGCCTTCTAATTTAGTGATATAAGACTCACCCCGTAAGGGCTTTTCTCTTCTGGGTGTTTTAAGACATGTCTGGCTGATGATGATGATGATGTTAATGATGATGATGATGATGATGATGACGTTGACGACGACTATCAGGCGCCCTCTGGAGGGAGGACAATGAAAGCACAGGGGACCAGGCCTTAGGCTAAAGAAGGCTCCAGGTTTATAGAGAGGTGACCTGTTTCTGACTGAAGCCATTCCCAACAGCTAGTCAGTTTCTGGGAGGGAAAATGGACACTACCTGGAATGGACACATTCTGAAAAGTAAAATTAGCTTCTCAGCTCATTATCTAGTCATGGAAACGGTAACTGAAATCAGCTCTGCCTTCTGTTGAACCTGAGAGTTACCTCATCAACATGTTTCCAATGACAATCAGACATTCTAAACACAGCAAGTTGGGAAATATCAACACTGATGCGGAGCTCAAGAGACCCAGGTTTTTCCCATGACGTTGCCACTAATTTACCATGTGACCTTGGGCAAGTCAAACTGAGCCTTTTCCAAAATGCAGGATAGAGATTAGATGGACTCCGAGGCCACTTTCCAGCTGTAGGTTTTATGACCAGACTTTCATGTCGAGACAGAATGAAGAAAACCAGTCCATTTTTTTTCTGTATCGAAAATGGCTTCCTAATTACCAAAGATACTGACCTGATGGAGTACGAGGTGGGGGTCTGGCTATACCCAACAGTCCAAAAAGTTTGCTCTACCCACATGCCATGGTGTCTACCATTGCATCATTACTGATGCATTTTTTGGTGTGTTTTCTCCCTTCACCTACTTTTTGTGTACACACTGTAGTTACTAAGGAGTCATTGCATTGGACAAATTCACATTACCAAGTTCTGTTTCTGTGAGATCTGAGGGTGAGAGGAAAGAGTTGGCTCCTAGAGAAAAGATGAAAACAGACCTAGGGAAGTTTGAATGCACAAAAGGCAACTCACCTTCTGAGCAACAGCCAACCACAAGCTGGAATAAAAGTTACCAAACACACATTCTTCAAAATGGCTCAGTCTGAGTAATTAAAAGGCAAATTTCCAAAATCATAAGGACTTACGTTAATCAAGTATGGGCATAATTATTCTTCCTGCTGATGGACACAATGAAGTAAACATATCATTTTCCTAATTTAAAAGTAATTCTCATAAATTGCCCTTAAATGTCAGTGCTGGATGTGGTCCGCCCTCCTGAATTGTGACTCTTGCAACAGATGTTCTCAGTCCAAATGACATATTTCTTGGCCACCTAATTAAAGCAATTTTTAGGGGTGATTCATCTTGTTGCCAGCTTGGCCACACTTATATCCTGTGTTAACCTATAATTTTTATACCGTAGGAGAGGAATTCAGTCTTAAGGACTTATAGCAGTCATGGCAAAGGAGCGAATATTACTTTAGTGTATTTTTCCCATTACTTTTCAAGATTTTCAATCCACAATTTTTCCATTTATACAGAGAAATTCCTTCCAAGGGACAAAAGTAATACATATTGGTAAAATGAGCTTACCTAACTTAAGTGAACTAACTTAAAGCAAAATTTCAGATGTCCGAATGAATCCACTTTCATAGTGACTAATTTGTCAATTAGACCTTTTGAAACAGGACAAACTCAGTAAAGTACTAAGTAACTTTAATGTTTTACATTAAAAATGTCTACTTTCAGCAACATGTTTTCCTAAATTCTTTTTCTTACATTTTTAAGTATCAAAAATTATCTAAACCATAAATTATTTCCTCATCAATCTACTGGTCTTACATTCAGTGATTCACGTGTGCAGTTTACCAGCTTAATTACTAAGCACTAGAAATATCCTTTGGACACATTAATATTTCACAAATTTATAAAATAATATATAACAATTTTATTCAAAGTATAGTTACACATTAATATTGTATACATATCACCCTGATCCCTGGCATAATTTTGACCTGCATAATTTCCAAGTCATTAGAATATTCCTAATAAAAAACACAATTGGTCTTTTAATTAGGTAAGTTGATTTTATAGACTAATATATCAATTTGGTATTCACTATTGGTCAATGAAATAATACTAATAATTATTTCTGATTTTTCCCTTTCTTCTACAGCTTTACAAGAGGTAAGTAAAACTATTTTAAGATTTTTTTTTTATATACTTTGATTGCCTTGGCCACAGTAATGTCTTCTTTGGAAAAGGAAGGGGAGGCTACATTGGTATTAACCAACCTGAATTCCCAAGAAAATTATCAAGAGTTACGGTAGTCAAACCTTTCTGGTTGCCTTAGAAAGTACCCACCCCAATTTCCAAAATGGGCGGGGCTACTGAATAAGACCACTCTCATAAAAACACCCATGAGAAATAGAGAGTAAAATAATCCAGTGGAAGTTTGGATTTTAGCAGCAGCTACGACAAAGCAGAAGACTTCATAGAGCAAGAGAATTTTGTCACTCCCTTGAAATCATTTGCAAGAGTATTATGAACAAATTCTTAGCTCATGAATTGTATTTGAGGCATAATTACAGATAAGTATATATTTCGGTTCTGTATATAATTTATTTACTTTACTTGTAAAATTTAAAGTCATACTTTGAAATATTAAGATAGTAATGCTCAATATGTATACTCTACAAGTATATTTGTAGACTACATGGAAATGGGAACCATTTGTAAATATATGTAAATAATTTTCCTCATAATAATCTTTTATACATTCTTTTCCAGGCAACTGCAAGAAAGGTAAGAGTCCAGTACTTCTCCATAATGTCTGAAATGACCAGCGATAACTTATAGTTTAACTAAATTTATAGTAAATTATAGAAGGAAAATATTTTGTCAAGATTTGCCCATATTCATTTAGCTATTGAATATGCATTAGCTAAACCATAAAATAAAGTGCTTTGATGTTTAATATAACAGTTTTATTATCTTTTAGAATAATTTCTAATTACACTTATATTTTACAAACTGGTGATCTACATACTAAAGAAAAAAAAGACTTATCTTTATTCTTGAGACATAATGACTGTTATGTTAATTATAGGTAGTAGATGAAAGTTTATTTTAAAGGACTTTGACTATACAAATATGCTGCTAACAATGTAACAAAATGGTAACTCTTTCCACTGAAATCCTCTTTCTAAAAATAGTAGTTATAATGTTTTGGCCTAATGACTGGAGACTGTAGCCTCCAATACCCCAGTTTTTTTTAAATTACATATTAAGTATAATAAAAACAATATACTTTTATCTATTGTATTATGCAATTTTATAGCTAGTATCTAATAACATTGTGGTTAGAGCAGTCTAACCAACTAATTTTTATCAAGAATGCTATGCTTGTTGACTGGAAATTGCTTAGACATTTAGAACTGTGCTGTTTGTGTATCTTCCTTGTAGGGCCCAGCTGGAGATAGAGGACCACGCGGAGAAAGGGTGTGTAATTTTTGAACTATTAAAGGGTTTTGGCCCATAATTGAATAACTACATATTAGAAAGTACTAGAGACTGATGATTTATAAGAATATTATGTATCCAGATAATTGCACCATCTTTTAAGCAGATAAGGCCCTACAGAAGAGGCAAATGAGCATTATTATATATAATCAATATTCTTTTCAGGTCAAGATTACCTTCAAGAAAGCAAAACTATTACAGACAGCCATATTCTTTGCATGGTCTATCTTTCTTTGGTTTTGGTTGACCTGTCCAGTACACATATGATGGAAATGTATGTACTACCACCACATGGTTCCCTTATTAAGGCATTTTATTTGCTTTTCAAGTAAGATCTCTTATGTAGCCTGATAATAATAGTGAAACAGTAGTCAACAACATATTTCTGTCTAAATACATAAATGTGTAAATTAGGTTTACATTTTATTCATGGTATGCTTAGATATCCCTGCTCTACTTATTTGGCATGTATAATGACATGGTTTTGCATTATATGACACTTTTACCAATATATATGTACCTATCTCTTGTATCTATCGGGAAGTACAGACTTAAATGTATTGCAAACAACCTATTAAAGGCAGCATTATGTCAGCAAATTACTTTAAAAACATAAATAATTAACAACATAAATAATGTTAATGGTAGGAAATCTGTAGAATTTTCTACCCTGTGATAAAATTACTTTATTATCATATTAACTAATCTACTATTCACATGTTGCATAACCAAAACAATTGAATAAGTTCATCATGGTTAGAAACTGTCAATCAATATACATAGCACATCACTATGCACTGTTAACCATGTAAAGTTTATAGAATCATAAATTTTAGCTATAATTTCTCTATTTGAATACTGGAGCTCCATTATGAATTAATATTTAGTGGCTGAGATACTCCTCTTCCTGGAGGAACTACCCTGTCTTGTGTCTTCTTCATATATCAGTTACTAAACCTCTTTCTAAAATAAACCCACGTCATAAGTGAATTCCAATCAGTGACAAATATGACATGTTGAATGTCCACACCACTTGCACATTGAAAGGTCTGAACAACTGATTTCACCACTTGTTTTCTTAGGTATCCTTTTTCACGTATAAGTTTCCGTGGGGTCTGTCTAATCCTGATATAATTCATTTTTTCCATAACAGGGTCCACCAGGCCCACCAGGCAGAGATGGTGATGATGGTACCCAAGGCCCTCCTGGACCCCCTGGTCCTCCTGGCCCCCCTGGTCTTGGCGGGGTAAGGTGTCTTAAGTATTGTTAACTTTTAGCTAGCTTTGGTTTCTCATACTTCCATTGGAAGAAAGCTCATTGTGAAATTTATTTTCAGCAGTTTAGGGAGTGTATGCTATTTGGATATTAGTATATTTTGTTTCATTCCTTTGGTTTCTTCATTCAAAATTCTGCTTTGCCCATTCTCTTTGTGAGCTCTTGTCAATTACAGGGCTGGTCTTTGTGTTACTGAAGGTAGCTGCAGCCCTCACAACCATCATTTAATTTGAGAATTTAATATCTTTTATCGGTAGGGCACAAATAAGAGGTGTTGCATTATTAAAGAGTTTGATTATATTGAATTATAACTGAAATCCTTGCTCTGAAGTAATTTCACAAACATCCCACTCTTTTCATTGTCCTTGGTTTGAAGTCTGCTGGACCACCATTCAAAGGAGTTTTAGGTTTCATTTGCTTGAAACTAATCTGAAGAAAGTACATTTCCCTCTTTCATTAAGATCTTCTTTTAGTTTTAGGTATTTAACAATGGTATGAGTGCCAAATGGCCTCACTGCAGGAAGGAAAACATATTTGCTTAATTGGCCATCACTATGAATCAGAAGCCTGATTCTAATACTCAACTGTATGCCAGTAAAATAGGACCTTTCTCCCCAAAAGATCTTATTATGATTGCTTATCTACTGAGTACCTTAAAAAGCACCTTCTTTAATAGATCTACCGCTATAAGAGATATCTTGAACAGTCAAGTTATTACTGTGAACTATTTTTTAAAAGTTTAATCTTCCAAAGGGCATTTTAATTTAATTTGAAATTCTAAACTTGAAAACTCTTTATATCTTTTTTGAAACTTTAGCAAGTAAAAGGTGTCTTAGTCATTCTGTGGAGTTCCAGAGGAGTGGGGCAACGGGAAATGCATTGTGGTCCTCCTGGCCTCTGCCTCGTTTATCAGGGGCCCTCAGTGACTTCCAAAATATTTGAAAGCTCCCCTTCCACAGTGCAGAGGTAGGGGATGGGAGTGGAGAGGGGGTTAACAGGGCAGGAAAGGGTTTGAAAAATAAGGTAGGGAAGCTCCCCAATTCAAACTAGGTGTAGAGTAAATTTTAAACTCGTTATTTCCCTGACTTTTTAGGAATTTAGCTCTATATAGAATTTTAAACTAATAATTGTATCAAAAATATTGTTCCCTTTTAAACAACAACAGAAAAATCTTAAGTAGAACGAGAAAATGAACTACATGGCTGGTAGCTGTAATATGTATAAATTTATGTATGTTTTTCCCCATCTCTAGAACTTTGCTGCCCAGTATGATGGAAAAGGAGTTGGACTTGGCCCTGGACCAATGGTATGCTTATCCCTTTGTGTTTTAGCCAAAAAATTACTGAATAGAGAATCTATTTTATGTGAAATTTCACATTGCCATTATTTAGCTACGTAGGTTAACACCTAATACTTGGATCAGATAAAAGCAGAAACTCTTTTTGTATTCAACTCTATAAAAATCTAAACCTAGTTAAAGGGGGTTTGTTTTTTTCTGTGAGCATGCCTCCTCAGGATAGATCAGATACTTACATCCGAGAAATCATCTCCGGACATAGTAATCATAATTTAAGTAAATCCATTTAATTCAAAAGGGCGATCATTTTGATAAATTTTTTTTGCAACCTTTAACGTTGCTCAGAATTTTAAGCAACCCTTGGAGACACAGCACTATTAAGTTCTAGAAACTTGTTGAAAAGGACAGCCAAGGTGCAGTTCAGACTTTTCATTTTATGGCTAGAGAGTTTAAGTCCTTTCCGAAGGTTGTACAGATGGTTAATGACAGAACTAGAACTAACAGCCAGACAAGATGTCTGATGTTTAATGATGACATGGCTCATGCATGTATATAGCACTTGAATAAAATATTGATTTATTCAACAAATATTTATCAGGTGCCTTCGATGATCCCCAAACTGTGCTATGCGTTGGAGATATAGCAGATTGGGAATATGACAGACTCTTACCCTCCCTCAGGAGTTAACAATGTAGGAAATGTTTCTTTTTATCCATGTTGACAAAAATTCCTTTTTTAGTCTACTAATTACAAATCAATATAGAAAAAAAATGAGTACAATTTAGCACTTATATCACTCAGCACACATATTCAGCAATATATCCTATGATTTTAGGAACATTTAGAAAAGATTTCTATATGATGATGATGATGATGGTCTATCTTCAACAAGTGAACCTTTTAATAAGCATTAGTGAGATGTATTAATGAAAATTATGATATGAGCAAAATATATACTAGTATGTATAAAATAAAGGGAAACACATTGGAAGTAAAAACATTAAGTTGATTAAACACTACTGTTTACACGCGCTTGCACGCGCGCACACACACACACACAATTTGGTGATTTTAATTAATTGTTTCCAAAGTTAACATGTTCTTTAGAAAATAAATTTTACTTGGACAATGCATTCAGTGCCCTATCTTCAAAAGATGTTTTGCTGGAGCTAATGGTCCACAATAAGCTAATCCACTATAAGGGCAAGATAATATTTTCTGTAAATTAAAACTCTCACTTGAGAAGTGATGCGCCTTTAATGATGACTTCCAATTTCCTGACTTTTCCTGGTAATTTAAAACATTCATATATGAAATGAAGAAGTAGAGATTTTCTTTTGGCTTTGTTTATATTTGATATGTGAAATTAGCCATTTCAGCTAATGCCGGACATTAGTCAGTTTTAAAGCAGTACCTATATTTCAAGAAGAAGCTAAAGGGGGAAAAAAATAAAGCACTAATTAAAAAAGCCTACATAAGCCCAGAAAATTAATATGGATTTCAGATTCCCCTGACTTTGAAACATCTCTCTGGGGGGCATAAGGCAGAGTGTTTTACTTTTAAATCAGTAAAATATAATTTAAGCTTGCAAATCCACACACATTCACGAACACATGTAATCAACAGATATGTATTTCACAAATAGGAAAGATAGGCAGCAATAAAGTATTAAAATAATTTTCCGTGTTGGAAAATCAATAACTATAAAACCCCACAGGGTTCTTCTCTGAATTAATGAGTAATCATTGTCTCATAGCCTCCACAAAATAAACTACTTTTTATGCAAATGAAATTGTGGCAAACACATGGAAAAAATGAATAAATATAATTAAAAATTCATGGTGTCAAAGAAAATTGTTTATTAATGTATACTTAAAAATTATTTTGATTGAAAAGTGACAGTTTCTTTTAAGGTTGATGCATTTCCCAAAACCAAATAAATAATTCTTATGATTAAGGTGATGTACTTTTTAATAAAATCCGTACTATTTCACTCCAGGCATTAATACGGTGGGGCAGACTTAACTACAGAGTCCCCATGGTTGATGTCTCGTGAACAAGACTTGTCTGTACCATATTTTCAGCAACAGAGGCACAAGCTTGCACAGGCACGGATTACTGCAAAGGGAGTCAAGGATGTATATTTAGCTTGCAAACTAGTATCACTCTGTTTCACTCTACTTGTGTGCTACAGAATGAAGAACAAACGGGAGAACAATCGGCTGTCATTTGGGGCCATATTTTCAATAATAATATTATACTATAGACTCTTCTAGTGGGATGTTTCAATACTATTTTATTTCTCCTTTACCCTTCCTCACATCTACTTTTGTTTGACATTTGCATCAGTCACCAACAGCTCTTAAAGTAGTTATCTGGTTATAACAAACCTCCCTCTAATCATTAAAAAGGATGTTTGATCCTTTTCAATGTACGCCCCTTGTGGCAATAAAGATATCAATTTCTTGGCTAAGGATGACATGAGGAGATGACATATGATCAAGGGAAGCCAAACAGAAATGCTTTGTCAGCTGCGTAGAGGGCAGTTGTGTGCTCTGTACTGTGCAAAGGCTGATGTGAAACCACCTCAATATGGCCGTGGTGCACAGCGTGAAGGAACCTGTGGCCGCCCCATCCAATTCTCATTGAGTTCCGCTGATTGGGGTTAGTGAAAGGAAAAGCAAAGGCAGAGAAATAGTGGAGGGCACTTGAGTCCTCTAAAGCTTCCTTTGGGAAGAACAAAAACTATGAAATAAAACCAGGACAGTTCTGTTTATCTGTCCATCACAAAATGTCTAGGGCACTATTAAGCTAGTTCTCACTAACCCTACCCCAGGCCACATCTTGTCAGTGCTAAGTATATCTGTCCTGTTTACAGGGTTTGATGGGACCCAGAGGCCCTCCTGGTGCAGCTGGAGCTCCTGTGAGTATCAAAAGCTTGCAATCTCCCTTTTGTAAAAAGACAGAGCATTAAATCAAGGCTTGGAGTATGACAGACTGGTTTCTCTTAGGGCCCTCAAGGTTTCCAAGGACCTGCTGGCGAGCCTGGAGAACCTGGTCAAACTGTGAGTACATTCTTCCCTTTTGTGATACTTTTTTTTTTCCAAGAAATTTGTTAATATAGCCTTAACAAAATAATGGGTCTTCTGTTTTCTTAGGGTCCTGCAGGTGCTCGTGGTCCAACTGGCCCTCCTGGCAAAGCTGGTGAGGATGTAAGTGTTTACTCTTAAGTATTTCCAAATGCCATTTACATAGTCCTGCCTCAATGAGAATTTCTAGATTCAAATGAAGTGTTCTGCCAAGAGCCCAATATGCCTGACATAACTGTCTCCATATGGGAAATATGATTTTAATAAAATATTAATTGGATTGTATTTCAGGAAATATAATTGCAAATTAAATGTATGTTTGGATCCACATTTTTATGAGATGCTTTTTTCCCCCTATTATAAAACCACCATACCCACATTTTCATCTGCTAGTTTACTAAGAAAACGTTAACCCTATAATGCTTGCATGTTTTAGGGTCACCCTGGAAAACCCGGACGACCTGGTGAGAGAGGAGTTGTTGGACCACAGGTAAGACTTTTCGCAACAGTATATAATACAAATATCAGAGGCATCTCACATATAAGATTGTTGCTAAAACTAAAATCAGTCTAAATGGCAACATACTAGATATCTGCATACTTATAATATTTATTGAAGGCATCTGACAAATAATGGAGCCTAGTTAAGAATGCATACAGATTTTATTAATGCAAATAATATAATATCAACGACAGCAAGCATACCATCAACAACTAAATGGTATTTTCTACAAATACCAGAGTATTATTCAAGTTAGAGCAAGTTAATTTACAGGTCTGTGCTTCAAAATATGTTAGTCTTTGATTCCAAGCTTGAACTTTGATAAGAAGAAATATTTTGGAGGGAAGAAATAATTTTCTTTTTGTTCGGAACAAAAAACATTATTTGTCTTCTTCTGTGTTTTTTTTTAAGGGTGCTCGTGGTTTCCCTGGAACTCCTGGACTTCCTGGCTTCAAGGGCATTAGGGTGAGCACATTATAGGGTACATGAGAGAAAATGTTCATTATTTTTAGGAAAAATTTCCACTATATTTATACTCCTGGGTGACAGAAATTTGCCTTCCAAAGTCTTGGAGTTTGCCAGAGCAGAGGGAGAGTTAAAGAGTAAGAATCGCTGGGAAGTAAAGTGGCACGTAGATTTTTTTTCTGTCTGTTCATAGCTTCCAAGAAACAGGGATTCCCTACAGAGAAGTTGTATAAAATAGGTATAGCTTACGAAGCATTTGCAACCACCTGAAGATCGTAAAATTATTAAAGGCAGACAGCACAGAAGAGAGCATCGGTCCTACATCCTTCCCTTTCCGGTGCAAGGAGGCTTACCTAGGGCAGCGGAGGGAGTTTTCCAGGGGCTGGGGCACTCGGGCTGTGTTCCACTGCAGGGGTCACAAGGCTCACCCAAGAGACAGTGACTACAAAGACAGAGGATGTTGGATGTGACCAAGCACTATAATGGGATATCATTTTAATGGTAAGGATTTGCCTTTCAGGGACACAATGGTCTGGATGGATTGAAGGGACAGCCCGGTGCTCCAGGTATAAAGGTAAATACGAAATCAGAAGCATTTTTAAAACAATTGACTGTAATTCCCCATCACCACTAGAAAGTATATGTTGACTGAAACCTACTCATATTCTAGAGAATATTCTATTTCCTCTTCTATTTTAATTAAATAGTAGTTAATCCTTCAATGGTGGGGGGGGGATTACGGAATTCTGTGACAAAAGGCCAATTATTGATCATATTTGTTTAATTAATATCTTTTACACAACTAAGATTTTTTAAAATGTCAATAGTTCCTTCCTCCATTTCCTTTCTGCCTATAATTTCAGTTGATCTCTGCAGCAAAAATAAAAGTAAATAAACATACTCAGACATTAGAGCACGATATGCTATTCTAAACTGTTAATTCTCCTTTGGCATGCACTAATTAGATAGGTACATTCATGTCACAATACATTTTTCAACCTTTTTCCTGTGATTTATCTGTGAACACTCAAAAAAATTTTAATTAGGTAATTAAAGTCTCAGAAGTGTGTTATCTCTGGGCTAGGCTCTTCTCTGACAGCGTTTTCAACTATAAAATGCTCACTCTCCTATTAAGAAGATAATGTGATATTAAAGTGAATACCAACGTAATTACAAATTAATGAGTAACGAATACTAGTGGGACCAAAAATGAACATGAATATGGAGAATCTGTTCTAACTTTCCAACTGCCACACAAATGGATAAGGTCAAACTCATTCTCTCTAGAGCCTAATATAGTAGCTCAGACTACTAATCGCAGCATCATAAAACGTTAAAGCTTGCAAGGAGCTTTGGAGACTCCCTCATTTTGCAGAGGAGGGAAACGGGGGCTTAGAGGAAGTGAGTGACTTGCCCAAAGTCACACATCTGGTAGCTAGAAGCACATAGGCTAGAATTCCTAACTCCCTCTCCAGTAGTTATCCCCAAAGGATACATATCTCATAGAATCCTAGAAATAAAGGTTCTTTAACTGGTCTCTTAAACTCTGTTTTTTCCATATCTAAATCAGATAATCTTAAAGGAAAGTTCTTTTTACATGTGACATTGTATCAAATTACCCCACCACTACCACCACTACTTCAGATAAGAATATAGATTGGAAATAAATAAGACAGCCCTAAAAATATTATGAAGTTCAAATTTTCATGCATATTTTACAAAAATAAAAATATTGAGTGTTCAAAATAACTCTAAAGAGGGTAAATATGGTAATATTGGAAGCAAATTTATGTTCTGACATCTCTTTTTATGGTATGTTTCCTAATTTATAAGGCTAATCTAAATGATATCCAAAATCTAAGGTGAAAATTAGGAAAGGGGTAACACTCAATTAACCACATCTCCCTAGTACCGTATTTGGTATTATCCAAAGGAAAACCCATATTTTAGAAATTTTTAAAATTTATGTGTTTGGAATAATTGAGAAATAATCTATATGTGTAAGAAATGTTACAAAATATATGAATGATTCAAATGCAAAATAGGGTAAATATTACCCAATCAGAAAACATAATCTATACATATATTTTCAATCCTTTTCCATGTAGGGTGAACCTGGTGCCCCTGGTGAAAATGGAACTCCAGGTCAAACAGTAAGTACTGATTATTATAAATCTAAAGCTGTACACTCTTTGCAAGCTGGAACTTCTTCAATGTTTCTGCTAATTACTAGTTCCCTCAGCATTGTATTCTTTGATATTTTTCTACTAGCCTTGTACACTTAATTGAAATCCATTATCTTTTAGTTGGAATTAGAACAAGACCTATTTATTTGTAGCGGATTCTTGTGCATGTTGGAAATTGAACAAAGCAAATGATGCCTGTGACTTTTTAAAGATTAGCATTCAGGATTTCATTGAAAATATTTCTGCTTTTAGGGAGCCCGTGGGCTTCCTGGAGAGCGAGGACGTGTTGGTGGCCCTGGCCCAGCTGTGAGTGCTTCCACTTTTGTTCGTTTTTATTTTTTCGAAAAATCTAATAATTGCCATTTAACTTTCCACTTGACTTTTTCCTCTTTATTTTCTTCATAGGGTGCCCGTGGAAGTGATGGAAGTGTGGGTCCTGTGGGTCCTGCTGTAAGTTTTGACACTGGAGAATTTGGAAGGAGTTAAGAGTGTGGGATGGAAGCGATCTTCTTTATTAATTTCCTATGGAATAACACAATTGTAGACACCTTACCAATTATTCTGTGGGGTCTGTTGCAGGTCCTATTTATACAATCCCTGAGGTGTTGATTGATATATAAAGTAAAATCTACCTGGGGTACTCTGAATGTCTTCCCTTTGATAAGATACTACTGACAACAGACTAGCTGTCAGCTTTTTCTTTGCCAATATTAAATAAGATCAAGCCAATTCAATCTTCTGTTGTTGTTGTGTTGTTAATTGACTAGGAGGAAATGTCTTACACCTTCTACTTTGATTTCAGGGTCCCATTGGGTCTGCTGGCCCTCCAGGCTTCCCTGGTGCCCCTGGCCCCAAGGTAAACAGCTGGTGACTATTGTAATTACCTTGATAAACTTTTTATAGTGATGAGAAAGACAGGGGCTGTGTTTGCTGATAGAGAGATAATTATAGAACAGGTACCTTAATTAGTCCCTCCTTCAGAATGGATATAGAATGACCAGTTTTCTCACTCCCAGCTTGAAATAGGTCATCTCTCTTCACTTGAGCCCTAGGAGCACACATATAGATGACAACATGGAAACTGATTCCATGGGGCTCTTCTGGGATGCACTCCCAAGCTAGTTGGGACTGATTAGTCTCTACCCCAGGGAGACAGAGGTAGGTGAAGGTAGCACTGGTAGCCAGATGGCAGAACCTGGCCAGGAAGATAGGAACCCACACTCAAATCTTGTGGTACCAGACCAGATAAGGAAAATGATTGCAGTTCTGAAGACATTTCATAAAATGGGTGTCCTAAACCTGGAGATGTGCTGTTTCATGACTTGTTGGCTAATGCCCCAGTGTCATTCCCTCTTTTAGGGTGAAATTGGACCTGTTGGTAACCCTGGTCCTGCTGGTCCCGCGGGTCCCCGTGGTGAAGCTGGTCTTCCAGGTCTTTCTGGCCCCGTTGGACCTCCTGTAAGTAGCTGTTGTCATGAACATTACTGAGTGAAAGGGGGAAAAAAAGGAATGATGATGAAGTCAAGGAAGCAGAGGAATATTCCTATTAACTGATATCTTTCTCCCTTCCTATTCCTCGTAGGGTAACCCTGGAGCCAATGGCCTTACTGGTGCCAAGGGTGCTGCTGTGAGTATGTAGTGGGAGTGGCTCAAATATGCTGCTGTGGTTTTAAAGGCATTTTCATGAGTGCTGCCTCTCCTATCAGCGGCCTTATGACTGACCAGGCTGCATTTTCCTTCCCAGGGCCTGCCCGGTGTTGCTGGGGCTCCTGGCCTCCCTGGACCTCGTGGTATTCCTGGCCCTGCTGGTGCTGTTGGTGCTACTGGTGCCAGAGGACTTGTTGTAAGTAGTCACGGCTGCAACTTTCGTCATCCTGAAACATCACGTCTATCATTATTGCATCACTGTCTACGCTTCCTCTTGCACTTTTTTATTCTTTTTTCCCCCTTCCTTAGCATTTCTAGTTTGTATTTCTTCTATAAGTGCATGTACATGTCTCTCCCTCTCTCGCACACACACACACAGACAGTCTCCTGCAATCTGAAAACATTACCCAAAGGTCAGTGAGGCTCATTTCTATAAGATCAGTCTTGTTCTTTCAGTCAAGACCATTCCCCCTATAAGCTGTTTATATATGAACTGGGCATATTTCTTAGAGAGCTTGCGTTTTTCTTTACCTTGACCTATAAACATTCTGAGATGTTTGTCTGCAAGAGTTGTGACAAATGTTTGTCATCTGACAACTGTTTTGTATTTGACTCTAGGGTGAGCCTGGTCCAGCTGGTTCCAAAGGGGAGAGTGGTAACAAGGGTGAGCCTGTAAGTAGTTGTATAATCACAATTTTATGAAGTTATTACCTTTTCAATGAAAAAATAACACCTTTACATTTTTAAAAAGTTATTACTGTTTCTCTAGCTGGACATGACATGAAAATTATTTTTCCTGTTCCCCCCTCTTTTGTTTTTTTCATTAAACAGGGTTCTGCTGGAGCCCAAGGTCCTCCTGGTCCCAGTGGTGAAGAAGGAAAGAGAGGCACCACTGGTGAAGCTGGACCCTCTGGCGCCCCAGGACCTGCTGGGCTGAGAGTAGGTTTCAAATATTCTTGACACCCAGACACACCAGAGGCAGATGATGACACCCCTTCATTGGGAATTGGTCAGAATTATTGAGTGCATTTTCTAGATGAAAGAAGCATCTGCTTTCCATCTGCTTTATTAAATTAGGGCTTTTGATATGTTATAAAATTGGTCTGGAAACAATACTGACCTACTTTTGCAAGATGTCTCCTCCATGCATTCCGTTGGGGTTTGGGTAAAGTTTTTTGGTTTGGTTTGTGTTCGTATCTCCACCTTAAGAGGATCAAGATTTCTTGCAGAATGCCATGGTTCAGTAAACTCTGCCCTTTGCAATTCAAGGATCTTCTCCAATTCTCTTCTGTTTATGTACTTTATTACAGGGAAATCCTGGTTCCCGTGGTCTTCCTGGAGCTGATGGCAGAGCTGGTGTCATGGTAAGGTGTCTATTCCTCCTTTCCTTGGAGAGATCTTGATGCTTCCGGTGGTGAGTGTGTCATTCACTTTAGCATCCTCCTTTCCCTCTTCTTTTTAACAGGGTCCTGCTGGTCCTCGTGGTGCAACTGGCCCTGCTGGCGTCCGAGGTCCCAATGGAGACTCTGGTCGCCCTGGAGAGCCTGGCCTCATGGGACCCCGAGTAAGTTTCAGATTGATTCTGAGCAAGTCACACATGGCACTGTTTCCTTTTTTAAAGGGATGATTAATATTTGACGATGACAATAAAAAAAAATCAAAAGTAAATTTGTTAGTAGACTTGCCAATGGTTGTCTTTTTAATTGAACTTCATCAAAGCCCAGTAGATATTTTTACAAATTTGGCTAGTTCATAAATTTCCTATTTATTATTTGATACAATGGCTATAAAGTTTTTGGAGGAACTGATTTATTTTAATATATCCAAATTAAGCTGGTTCTCCTATCAGCATGAATCTGTTATCTCAATCTGTGAGTTTTACATAAGGTGTTCATGGAACATATTAGGACTATACATTATCAGTTTATTAGATTCATAAGTGAAATCATTTTTCCAGCAATCACCAAGTGCTATAATGTATTCAGCATCACACTTGCTATGGAGAAACGACCTTTAGATCCGTAGGCGCTCTAATCCATAGCAATAGAGTAATTTTTTTGCCTCCATTATCTCTTATGGATGAATATCAAGGGTAATTGTACCATAAACAAGTAATAAAGACACCAAATACAGCAATAAATAAATCCACTGTGAAAATTGCTTACTAAAAGTATTTGTTTTTCTATTATGAGTAAATACCATGATACATTTTGTCTATATAGTAGTTGCTTAACAGTTTCTTGAGATACCTGCAAATAGATCAGTTGTACTAAAATTGAGTAAAAAGGAAAGGCATAAAAAAATAGAAAGAAAAATATTTCAGAGATCTTCTCATACCTCCTGGCTAGTGGCTAATACCCCTAGTGATTTACCCTAGGCAACAAACAGAAACTGGGGGAAAAGTGTTTTTGCGAGATTTCAATTAATTAGAAACTCAGTATGTGCATGAAAGTGCCAATATGAAAGCATCCTCATTTGCTTTATAGGGTTTTCCTGGTGCCCCTGGAAATGTTGGCCCAGCTGGGAAAGAAGGTCCTGTGGTAAGTATTGCTCATTTTCCAGTATGTTTTCAAGGACACTTGTTACAGCCTTATAAAGTATATTCTTTGGCTTATTTATACATGAACACATTGAAAATAAATATCAGCCACATACATCATCTGGGAACACAAAGTAATAGATTGTAATTATGGAGTCCAAATGAACGCAGGACTGAAAGGAGAGAAGGGAAAAGAAAAACATGGCAGGGAAAATTGAAGAGGGTGGCAAGGATATGGAATGAGAGAGAAAAAATAGAATTGTGTACGTATGAAATTGACTTGGCTGTGTGTGTACCAACATCCTAATTAGAAAAGGAAAATGGATTCGTAATTTATGGACGCTTTATACAGGAAGCTCTATGCATTCAGAAAATGATTATTTCATCCCGTAGCAGCATCACAAGCTTGGGGTTGTGAGACTCTGTTGATGCTGAGTGAAGTTTAAGTAAACTCTGGTTTCAGGGCCTCCCTGGAATTGACGGCAGGCCTGGACCAACCGGCCCAGCTGGAGCAAGAGGAGAACCTGGCAACATCGGATTCCCTGGACCCAAAGGCCCCACTGTGAGAATCACCACAACCTCCTCTCCTTTGGCACTTTTTGCCACCAACATTCTAGTATTTATCTCCTGCCTCACTTCGTTCTACCTTGAGGGGGTTGCTTTCAATACTGGAAAACTGCAAGCCACTTACCACATTAAAAGTTGGCCTCCAGTGCATCACTGTACACCTTCTGAAAACCCATCACCTGAGTCATGCTTGTGCAGACACAGGGGTACCTTGCTGTATCCGGAGCCGCATAATGATGGGTCATACCTCGGATAACAGAATTTAAGGACTAGGAATCTAAAAATATAAAAATTAAAAAAGCGAGAAATTAATATTTCAAACTGGTCATGGTTAACTTGACATTAAATGTGTAAGGTTTTGTTTGTTTGTTTGTTTTTAATGTTTATTATAGGGTGAGCCTGGAAAAAGTGGTGAGAAAGGTCATGCTGGTCTTGCTGGTGTTCGAGTAAGTATTCATTTCTGTGCGGGTCTAGCCACGTAGTATTCACCTAGAAAACCCTTCCTGTGAAGTCACCTGATATCATTCCGTCACTTTCTTTCCAAGATGGCATCCCCTAGGGTTCTTTTACCATTACAAAATGTGTTTTTGTTGTTATGTTTTAACCACACTTGTAAGGAAGTGAGCTATAACAAAACAATATATATTAAGTCAGAAATATTTATGGATGCATTTGGTTTTTATTTAATTCATTCTCTGACTTTCATAAATTGCCCTCCATCTGTGGACATTCTGTGAGCCATATCAAAAGTTAGGAGGCAGTATTTGGGCCTTGGCAGGGGACCCACAATGAGTTTAATGCATGCCAAAACGACAAGCTTTACTTGGACGAAGTAACGTCTGAGGCTTTGAGGCATCTTAGAATGCCTGACTCGGGGGTAACTCTGAGCCTTTCTGCTAAACATTTTAGGGTGCTCCAGGTCCTGATGGAAACAATGGTGCTCAGGGAGCCCCTGGACTACAAGTGAGTATTTCTCCTACTCTTGTTCTTTTCTGCCCTGAAGGGAATCTGGTCCCCCAAAACGACTATCTCCTTTTTTCTAGTCCAAAAGTTAGGTCATGGGATAGTAATGGTCGCTAGACACCTGTATTTATGCTGGCTTTCCTATCACTTTCAGGGTGTCCAAGGCGGAAAAGGTGAACAAGGCCCCGCTGGTCCCCCAGGCTTCCAGGTAAGTTGTCTAAACACACAGAATGCTGCCTTTGGTCAGACTGTCCAGCGGTAACTCACCACACCACTCTCCCCCACCACCCAGAACGTGATTGCAGAACTGAAGCAAAAAGGGGCACATTTTTTTTCAAGGCAAACTTGTATACTGCTTTAATAGCACACAGTAGTTAGCGATCATGTTGATATTACACAGTTCCCCCCAAAACCCAATTATTAGCAACTCCCCTGAATATAGCCATAAGATTGAGACCGATATTTCTTTTCATGCAGGGTCTGCCTGGCCCTTCAGGCACAACTGGTGAACTTGGCAAACCAGGAGAAAGGGTGAGTAAAACAAGTTTTATAAATTCACCTGAAGCTGGGACTTTCCCCTGTTTAATACCCTACTACAGTGCAATTATATTTACAAAGGAAACTTCATATTTCATATGTTAATGATAGTGTTCCCCATATGTTGGTACTGATGGAAACAATGATCCAAGTTCCTCAGTTTTGTTCAAATTACTTTGTTTTAAGGATTGAATGAAACATCACATCATGGAAGGAAAATAAATCAATGAACATTCCATTTAATAGCCTTATTTTTTGTATTGCTCTTGGTAAATACAAATTATGTCCTTCCCCTCAGTGAAAAGTAAATGCACTGATTTTCCATCAAACTAGCCCCTGACAAATCACATTTAATGTTTTTCTTGGCATTCAGATACAACACTGCCATCCACAATCAGGGCACAAGTCCTGAGTCATTTTCTCTGTAATTGTGATGAATGTTTCTCAGATCAGTTACATTATATGGCCTGGTCTTCTCTGTCAACAGTGGGGCACATTAAGGAGACAGCTGGTCAGTAATAAAGGAGATACACTTGGGTGTACAATTAACTAGATAATGTGCATAATATGATCATTTTTATGATGAAAGCAGTCTGTTACATAACTAAAAATAGGCAATGCCTGACATTATTCATCATTACTTATCATATTATCAAAGGAGATAGTCTGTATGGTCACTTTTTTAAAAGCAATAAGTTAAATAATGGGAAACTTGAATTTCCTGATACCAGGTTCTAGGACAGATGTAGCTTTGACGAATGGGATTCTTGCTTTTTGTATCTTTCCACACACCACTGAAAGTTCTCTTGTTCCTCATAGCCCATGTACTTACACACTCATGTACGTAGAACTGATCTGGCTTTATTTCACTGTTGAAAAACTTTTCTAAATATAGTCATAAGTCGATTTAGAGAACATACATAAATTTCATGCCTTATTTATTCTCATGTTTTGCCTAGGGTCTTCCTGGTGAATTTGGTCTTCCTGGTCCTGCTGGTCCAAGAGTAAGTGTTACTAGATTAATTTTCATAAACTTCCAGAGATGTTTTTTAAAACAAGCACTGTTTTCTCCTAAAAACTACTGATGACCTTAAAACAGGTTCCTGACACTCCTCTGTAGTCAAACATTATCTGTAGAGAGCATTTGATTTCTAACTTGATAGTAGACTTTTTTATTTAATTGCTCACATTTCTTACTAAAAAACCCACATGGTTATAAGAAACATAAATGAACTAACATATGTATTATTTTCAGTGATTTATATAGACAAGCATAATATATTTATGACAGTGTCTTGACCTGAGCAAAGGAAAATGAATATCTTACTAAGATTTAAAGTTAGTTTTTGCAGTGTGTGCTGATGTTCAAAGTCTAAAGCTGAAATAAGTCTACTTTTACAAAAAATAAACAAATAAATAAATTTAGTTTGTCTGTGGTCATTAGGATAACTGGAATGATTAGTTTGCCCCTAAAGTATCCTGTTCTGTGGCTAGTTACCATATATCTAGGATGCCTAGACAAATTTAGTATCATAGAACCATAGTGCCATAGAACCAAGTTATAACAAGGGACTTTCAAACAGTTGCAATGTGGACTTACATGTTAAATATTCTGAGCCATAGAATGCTAAGTCATAATGATATTTACATGCAAATCGGGAGGTATTTAGATAGATGGACAAATACATATACATACACATGTATCCTCTTTATAACCTGTTACATCACTATTGAACATGCCCAATTTCTGGCAAAAGGGAGCATGGATATGATAATATTTAATCTTATCTACACCTGGCATTGCTATTGACCTAAAATGGCACAATGTTTCCCTTTGAATACTACGCATAACTGGCATCTCTTTTTACCTATAGATCTATCACTCACACACACACACACACACACACACACACACACACACACACCCCAAAACAAGTAAGCAAACAAGCAAAAAATGAATTCCAAAAGCAGAATATTATACTGTAAGAGCAACACAGTTTGGAGTGGTAGCCACAGAACATGAGAGCCGAATGAGACTTTAGAGATCATTTCATCCTATCCCTTCATTTCACTAGTAGAGAAATTAAGGAACAATAATGATAATTTGCTAATAAATGGCAGAACTAGGATTCAAACGCTAAACCAGTGTGAGCTCTAATGTGTAAATTTGAAAATGATGAACAATGCAATACTTCTTCTAATCCCTTTCTTACAGGGGGAGCGTGGTCCCCCAGGTGAAAGCGGTGCTGTTGGTCCTTCTGGCCCTATTGGAAGCCGAGGTCCTTCTGGACCCCCAGGGCCTGATGGAAACAAGGTAAAATTGTATGTTATATACTGCTGGTTTGGCCCAATATACTCTAGAATAAGTAGATCCTTTACAATAGTAAATGAATTGTTTTTCAGATGTTTTATTTATTTTTAGATCTGTAATGATTTCCATCTCAGTGAATTATAATCTGATTACAGGGGACCTGAATTCTTCCAAAAGAAGGGAAAGCTAGTGTTGTATACACATCAATGAATCAGTATGAGTTTTCACTCTTTACTCATAACACTGTTTATACTTCTGTTTTAATCTAGAAGTGTCATATACATTTGGACACTATTTTCAGAGAGCAAACTTTTATCTTCTTAACATCCTACTTCACAGAATAAAATTTCAAAAAGTTGTCTAAATTTTTAATAAGGAAATTTATGATGATAAAAATTAACTGGACAGTACACTCACCCCAAAAACATAAGCCTGAAAATTTGTTTCAAAATAGAATCTGTGGTTTAGATTTTTAAATGGGTGGAATTAGTTTAACCACAATAAAGAGGAAGCAACTCACAGTACTTCTGATTTTTATCTTTAATGAAAAAAAATGTAAAGATTAGATGCAAAAAGCTACTTTGGTATATGGAAGGATATTGGGAAAAAATAAAATGAAAGTAAGAGAGAGAAAGGAAATAAGAGAAGAAATATGGTTCTGTGAGGTAGGACTTTCAAAGAGTTTCATCTCAGAAACTAGTCAACAGGTTTTAAGTATGTAGAATTGTAAAGCTTTGTATAAAAATGGAGGCTATAGTCTCCATTCTTAAGGAGACTACAATGTAAACATCTCCTCCATTGATGAGGTCTCTTTCCGTCTTCAGTGTCTGGGCTAAGAGATGTATCCTTGAAGAATGAGTGTGTGGGCTAGTATTTTTCACTCTCTGCCTGCCATTGTCCTATCCTCTTCTTCTCCATGCCTGACTTCCTTAAGAGGACTGGGAGCAGGTTATAGAAAAATCCCAGCCGCTCACTCCCATTACCCTCTTCTCTTTAGTCACCACGTCATAACAGCATCTGCCTCTGTTCCAGTCTCCCTGCTTTCAACAGCCCTCCTTTGTGTCTCTAAGTAGGCAAGAATGCTATCTATTCAATGTTTAAATTGGAATCCTTCAAGAGTTGGAGCTTTCATTTTCTTCTTTTGTCACTGAAATAATTGATTTCCCATGTGTTTGATTTAAGGGTGAACCTGGCGCTATGGGTGCTCCCGGCACTGCCGGTGCATCTGGTTCCGGTGGGCTCCCAGGAGAGCGGGGTGCTGCTGGCATACCTGGAGGCAAGGGAGAAAAGGTACCCTCTCTCCGTGTTGGATCTTAATACCTGTTGCTGGTGAGCTCTAACAAGACGGCTCCTGCACAAGGGTGCTCGATTTTTCACCATTCTGGGCAGGTGGTCGAGTAGCATTTTGATATCTACCGATATATATTTCTCTCTGCCACCCAGCACCTACGCATTTCTAAACTCACTAATCTAGCAAAGTTCCTTGCTACCATGGAATTGCATGCCAACAGATGGTGTTGAGTAATACATGAGGCTCATTTTAATGCCACCAACAGTAATGCCTCATCCTGCCCTAATTAATGGCAAGAAGCTATATTGAACAGCTGTCAACCATGCTGTTGCTTTACTTATGCCACAAGAGTGATCGGGCACTGAAGCCATTGTGATGTCGCCTTGTGATTCGGTACCCATGAATTTGCACCTTGCTTGATTATGCTTCAGGAGGGTCGTGGAAATTAAAAAAGAATATTTCACAGTCATCTGGAAAGGGCCTTGATAATTTTTCCTTTCTTTTCCTCATTCAACATCCTATAGAATGGTAGGGAATTGAGGTGTCACTAAAGATTTTAAATGACTGAGGCATAATAGCATCTTCTGTAAAAATACTCCAGGTTAATTTGGGTTCAAAAATTGGGTCAGAAAACAAAAAGTTGCTCCTGGTTTATGTTTTCAGGGTGAAACTGGCCTCAGAGGTGAAGCTGGTACCACAGGCAGAGACGGTGCTCGTGTAAGTAAAATTTTGTTTGTTTGCTTGCACATAGGTTATCTTTCTTTTACATCTCACTCAATTTGAGTTGAGAAGCTTTCTGAAATAGAGCTGACTAAAGAAGGATTCAAGTTTAATAAGAGAGTATTCCATTCCTTCTCGGATCTGTGTCTAATAATATCATTTTACATGTTCCAAAAGAAACGCTCAACAGGATTTACCCTTTGAAAATCTAGCCTGGATTCTCTACCTTCCTTACTGCTAACTATACCAAGTACAAACTACAAGCCCAAAACGCTAGGGTTAGTGGAACTTTAAAGCATTGTTGATGTTATTGTAAGGCTTTAGGAAAAAAAGAAAAACAATAACTCTTATATTTTTAAGAAGCCAGAACCTCTAACAAGGTCTTGTTTATTCAAATGTATGTCTGAAGAACTTATCACTCAAAGAGCAGCCCCAAAGATTTGCTGTTAATGCCATGGAGATGCCAAAGATAATCCCATAAAGGTCTAATCCAGTGGTTCTCAACTGTGGGTCGTGACCCCTTTGGGGGTTGAATGACCTTTTCACAGGGGTCGCCTAAGACCATCAGAAAACAAAAAGATATTTACATTACGATTCATAACAGTAGCAAAATTACAGTTATAGAGTAACAATGAAAATAATTTTATGGTTGGGGGTCACCACAACATGAGGAACTGTATTACGCGGTCGTGGCATTAGGAAGGTTGAGGACCGCTGGTCTAATCACTCTACCTAGAGTGTTGGCATCACGGCTCTCCCTCAGAGCTGACAACTCGCTGTGCACGTCCTGAATAGGCCCCTCTCTGAATCACAGCCCTAACTGTTCCACACAAGGCTGCTCATTTGCTGCTCTCCAGAGAATTTTACAAGAGCAGGGAGCTTAGATCTCCCTAATTCCTAACCTGCTTTTGACTTACACATTTCCATAACCTTTATCACTGGGCTACTCTCCTCCTGAGAGCAGCTTCTCGTAGCCTTGGTAATTAGAACTGAAATGCATCAGAGATTTCTTGTTGTCTACCCAGAGTGTGTGGTGAAAGTGTTCAATTGCTGTGTGAGCACAGCAAGGGGGAGTGGCAAGGGTCATTGGTCATGGTATGGGAGTATTATTAGTAAGACTTATTTCCTTGTGGGTCCTAGGGTGCTCCTGGTGCCATGGGTGCCCCTGGTCCTGCTGGAGCCACTGGTGATCGGGTAAGCATGCATTTTCACTGAGCTGCAACTCTCTGAGCCAATGGGGCAGTATCTAAAATGTCCTTCCTGCCTTAGTCCCCCCAGATCCCCAGCAATTCATTGTGATGGCTTGCTTTAAAGCCCACTTATTGAAAAGCCTCTCTATTGTGATGGGGCAGCGGGAAACAAATGCTGTGTGTTTCAAGTTCTCTCTCACTTCCCATAGATGTGCCAGCTATCTGATCTATACTTTAATCTCTATCATTTGTTTTATAGTCTTTCTCTGTTACCCATTAACAATATCCTAATGCATTGAGCCTTCTCAAAGCCTTCAATTGTACAAAAAAAATCAATAAAATACATAGTACACCCATTTCACATCGAACAGTCCACTTAAAATAGACCTTATTTATTGTATTGCACAGATTGCAGCAAATACATCAGCCCTGTGTTCATCTAAAAATTAAAATGTCCTCCTGGTATTGTGGGCACTGATTTATAGTGTTTTTGCAAGTGTATGACCAATACCACTTCAACCCTTAAAATGAATACAACATTAAGCAGAGCCAGAATCCACTTCACTTTCCTCTGTGAGATGTGCATTGGTTATCGCTTCCAATGCACCTGCAAACCTTGACAAGGGCCCAACTCACCACCACTGTCCACTCTCCCTTCCACCTCTGTGAACGTCTGCGCAAGGCACATTAACACCCTGATCTCTGGTCCCATCATAGGGCGAAGCTGGTTCTGCTGGTCCTGCTGGTCCTGCTGGTCCTCGTGGTAGCCCTGTAAGTAGAAACCTGGGTCATTGTGGATACTCATGACATAAAGGCATTGGTGAATCTATGATTGCTTAGACATTGTTGAATCCCTTCTCCCACCTAGGGTGAACGTGGTGAGGTTGGTGCCGCTGGCCCCAATGGATTCGCTGGTCCTGCTGTGAGTATCATATACTGCAGATTAATTGGAAAACATCCCAAGTTGGCAAGTAGAGTGAACTGGAAGACCTGAACTATAGAACTGTTCCTTTCCAACAGGGTGCTGCTGGTCAACCTGGTGCTAAAGGAGAGAGAGGAACCAAAGGGCCCAAGGGTGAAAATGGTCCTGTTGGTCCCTCAGGCCCCGTTGGATCTGCTGGCCCATCTGTAAGTTGAATTCACTGGTGGTCAACACAGCCTGTAGAGTTGCCCATGAAATCTTATAATTCCGCATACATCAATCAAGTGCCTACTACAGGGAATATACTAGATAGAAGATGATTTTAAAAGTAAGAATAGGGAGCTCCTTTCTGCTTGCTAGGTGGGATGCTGCCCGATTGAGGAATCATTCAATAAAGCCAATCAAACCTTTAAAAAAATAAAAGAATAAACACTTGCATACTGCTTTACAATTCATAAAAGTCTCATATATATTATCTTACTTCTTTGATAATACCATAGGGTGGTAATATTGAAGTAAGAACATTTATTTTATATGACACAATTAATCATTTTTAATTTCTGGATTTGCTTCTAACAGGCATGGGAAGAAAAGAGTAACATTTGTAAGAATGGTCTTGTGGTTTGACCCCATTTTTTTTTGTTTCCATTTAGGGTCCAACTGGTCCCTCTGGTCCTGCTGGAGGTCGTGGTGATGGCGGCCCACCTGTGAGTATTTAAAATGGATTCTGATAACGTGTCTTTCTTCAAAATCTATTAGGGACAACTTGGAAGTTTGGAAATTTTTAGAAAACTTGACCTATAATAAGACGCTTGGGATTCAAATTAACTCTATTCAGAGAAATTCTGAAAATGAAGTTAAGGACAGGTTCATGGGATGTTAACTTATTTCCAGCTGGAACTCAGTGCCGTGTGTGCTGCTACCACCTCACCTGAGATAATAACCAAAATTAACCCTAGGTAGTTTGTGAAATGGGTACCCCTTATTCTTTTGTTGATGCCCCCCTTCTTCTGCAGGCAAGACTCTGCCCTTGGCATCCAGTGCATCGCACTGACTCCCTAGAGGCCCAGAGCTCCCCAGGAATGAACTCTATCAACTCTTTTTTTCTCTCACTGGACAGCAGTGAATACTCTTGGTCTTTTGTTGTAGCTTCCCCTGTAAACAAAATGACTTATTCAGTGTCCATTCCCTTAGCACCCATCCAGGTGGTTAAGACAGTTATTAGTATATACACATCCACGTGTAATAATGGCCTAGTGTCTTATCTTCTTGCTCTTACAACAATCAGGTAACATGTTAACATTTCAAAAAGGACCATCGGAGCCTTAATTCAATATATGGGTGTGGCAAACGGGGACATGCTGGTCAGGAAGATGTGTAGAGATGAAGGATCTTAGGGGTTCTGGTTAAATAGTACCCTATATGAGACTGCCACTACCTACTCCTTGGTCCATCCCTGGTAACCTGTATAAAGGATTTGCCAGAAGAGAAATTTCCATTTTACCCAAATCCCTGAAGTTGGTGTTGACTGTAGAATTTTAATGTGCTTCGTTCTTAGGGTGCTACTGGTTTCCCCGGTGCTGCTGGACGTACTGGTCCTCCTGGACCCGCTGTAAGTAAATCACTTCAAAATATGTCTTTATTTACTCTAGCCAAAGGACTTGGCTTTTAGTAGGAAACTGGTAAGAAACTCTCTATGAAAACATGCTACTAATATTTAGCTATTACTTTCCTGGTCTGATATCACTTTTTCTGAATCATTAAGGCAAAATCATCACAAATTATATTTTATAATATCAGTTTAAGAGGATTTTATTCATGTGAACAGAAGTCCCCTTTTAGGGGCATGATCTCTTTGCTAATAAAAAAACCCCCACAATTTTAGTCACATATCAGATATTTCTATATCTAATTACCCTTTATGACCAACATTCTGCCTCCGTTGTTAAAGTGTAATTGTTCCTGAATTTCAAGGTGGTTTGGCCTCTAATTTAATTCTGCTTCAGTCTCTCCTGTAAGGACTCAAGAGAATTTAATTAATTACCAAGGATTAAGTCTTCCAGTTAAGGTTTCAGGGGAAAAAAATAGCAAAGATGTTGATTTCTTGGAACCCTTTTACAGGTTCATAACAGAAAAATCATCGTTGCCTGTAGGCATTTAATTAAAGCTACTTGAGAGCATATGTGATTCCTCATTTATGAACAAAGTGCCAGTATTGTCTTTCTTCAAAAAGAAATGAGTAGAAGTCCTCCAAAATCCAGAGTCCCATTCATTTACAACTAACTCTTATAACTATACATAGATCCAATATGCCAGGTTACTGGTGTCACACCATTGCTTGTCCTCACAGACATTTGACATAGCTTCTGCCTCAGTTGACTTTCTTGTAGGAGTTTATTCTTCCTACAAGAATGTTAAAAAGTCTAAACATTTCCTCCCCAAGGCCAGGATGTTATTTTGTTGCCTCACACTGTATTTTAACATCTAGAACCTCAGCTGCCCTCTTCCAGGTCTGTGATGATTAATAGAAAGTAAATGACCTTGTACATTTGCCCACAGGGTATCACTGGCCCTCCTGGTCCCACTGGTGCTGCTGGTAAAGAAGGAGTTCGTGGGCCTCGTGGTGACCAAGGTCCAGTTGGCCGAACTGGAGAAACAGGTGCAGGTGGTCCCCCTGGCTTTACTGGCGAGAAGGGTCCCTCTGGAGAACCTGGTACTGCTGTAAGTCATCTCAAACTCTTTTTTCTTACTACTTTGTGTTGAATTAAAAATAAAGCCCTTACACAAATCTTCAAATGGTCTATATTTGTTGATGAGTATTGCAGGTTCTCATGTAGAGCTCAATCGAGCCAGGAAATCTGTCCAAAAGACATTAAAGTGTCATAGCTTCAGCAGATGCTCAAAAGGCACTAGATGGGGGATGACAATAAATGAGAAAATGCATTGTTTTATCAAAACAGCCTTTTAAACTGTTGAGGGCACCTTACTGGTACTGGGATTAACAGAATCCCATCGCCGTGGTCATCCTACTGTACATTAATCGCTGTCAGGAAGCTACCAATTATTTAAATATGCATTGTCCAGTGTCATTGCTACTCTGAAATTGCCTTTACTAGACCTGGTTCAATTAGAGGGTACGGTCAAAATTTTTCTTCCTGGCACAGATTCTATAAAAACTCTGTTCCATCACCCCAGATGGCTTTGTTAACCTCAACCACATATTTTTTTAATGTTGTTCCATTGGTCTCAAGGAGCAACCAGGTACAAAGAAATATATATGTGCCCAAATGGAAACTTATTGTCATCACTAGAGAAAAGATATCCAAGGATATGTCCTGCTAATAGGGGATCTTTTTTTAAGCTGAGGACAGCTCATTTTCACAACCCTCAAGCCAACCTAGGTGATCACCTGTTGCCTTACCAGTAACACTCAGCGTTTTTCATCTTGTTCAGGGACCTCCTGGCACCCCAGGTCCTCAGGGTCTTCTTGGTGCTCCTGGTATTCTGGGTCTCCCAGGCTCTAGAGGTGAACGCGGTCTGCCAGGTGTCTCTGGATCTGTGGTGAGTGTTTGACACCATTCTTATGCTCATTAACATAATAAAAGATTTTAAAAGCTGCCACTTCAAATGTGACAGATTGATCACTGAATAACTCCACTTAAGATTTTTTATTCATGGCATTTTCTTTATACAGATCACATGTCACTTATTTAAGAAGCTTTAATACCACCTTACTTAGACACATGCAATAAAGACACAGCTTAACATTATGCAGAATGATTTTTGTTCTTTTTACATGTTTAAGAATGATATAAGCTCTAATTGCGTTTACTCCTCTGCAATGTGAAATGCTGGCATCATTTATCCTGTAGGAAGAATGAAACTGGAAGTTCTGAATCATTCCATTAAACCTTATACGTGACAGCAACTAAGAACCATCTCATCTCCATAAATTCTCTCAACTTTAGGAATTCATTTCATTCAGGCTCTCAGATGAAAGTAGGCTTACCTTATACAGAGCAACATTTCAAAGCTACATAAAACTGACCATCCTAAGTCTGTAGGAGGAGGGCAAGGATGACAGTAATGACACGTCTTACCATTTTGTGGCCTAGTCACTTTCAATTTACCTTCCTTCTTCACACTGTAATCTGGCTAGGGTTGTTTTAGGAGGGTGGGGTTGGCACTCAGATCAATGAGAGGAATGTTGTTTTGTCTTCTCTGCCTTTTTAGGGTGAGCCTGGTCCTCTTGGCATTTCAGGGCCACCCGGGGCCCGTGGTCCCCCTGGTAATGTGGGTAATCCTGGAGTCAACGGAGCTCCTGGCGAAGCCGGTCGTGATGTGAGTCCAGCACTTGGTTTGTAAAGTAAAGCCTCACAGTGTTTCACTGTGTGCAATTTTAGATCCTGAGCTGAGGCTCACTTGTTTAAAGTTTCTAAACAAGATGTCTGTTTCATCATAATAGCTACATATACTGACCACTCATAGCATTGAAAATATGAAAAGTTACTGGGCTGGGGATTGGGTCTTTAAATAGCATACTTCCAAAATATTAAAAACACCTCTAAAAATAGCAAGGTTGTTAAGTTCATGTTCTTATTTTTAACATTCTAAAAGGGAGTTCACTATTGAACCCTGGCAGTGATAAAGGCAGAGCAGCTGGGCTATCCGGGCTGATGGGCTACAGAGCCTCACTAACTGCCTTTGTTGGCGTCATGTCTTCACAGGGCAACCCTGGGAATGACGGTCCCCCAGGCCGTGATGGTCAACCTGGACACAAGGTTGGTGTACACCTTCATGTTTTTCTGATTTAACAGTGATGAAAATGCAGGCCAGATTGTTGCTAAGCTTCATTTTGCCTCTTGTAGGGAGACCGTGGTTACCCTGGCAATGCTGGTCCTGTTGGAACTGTGGGTGCACCTGGTTCTCATGGCCCCGTGGGTCCCACTGGCAAACATGGAAACCGTGGTGAACCTGTAAGTTGTAAATATCATCAGTCCCTTAATGCTTTCATCCTCACAGGCTTCCTTCTCACCTCCCCATACTTGCTCACTGGGGTCTGGGGAGGGCGATCTGAGGCCTGGCTGAAGACTTGAAGATTTACTGTTTTTTGACTTATGTTTTTCTTTTCCAATCCACAGGGTCCTGCTGGTTCTGTTGGTCCTACCGGTCCCGTTGGTCTAAGAGGTCCTAGTGTATGTACATGGTGAAGATTTCTTTACAAATTAACACCTAGGATCAGTCCAGACAGTCCATTAAAAAAATAAATAATATATAGGCTAGATTTTATATATTTTTAAAAAATGTAGTCCATGTTGAGAATTGCTACAAATAGCTTTTAAATCTCTTCTACTTCAAATCCTCTGTTTGTATTAAATAATTATAAAAATCTAGCGAACTTTACATACAGTTCAAGTAATGCACATTAAGAGATAGGAGTAGCTTCCACATGGCTTTTACACCTTTACATGTCTTGATTTCGTTTGTAAACAGATTAAACAATATTTGTTGAGAAGTGAGTGTCATTTAAAAAAAGAAACAAAAGGTAAATGTTTTATCGGTCCTTCTCTTTTCTCTTTCTTTACAGGGCCCACAAGGTATTAGAGGTGATAAGGGGGAACCTGGTGATAAGGGGCCCAGAGGTCTGCCTGGCTTAAAGGGACACAACGGATTGCAAGGTCTTCCGGGTCTTGCTGTAAGTAAAATGTGGACATCTAGCACATATGCAGATCTTAAAGGCCTTCAACTCAGAATGATCTTCCTCAAAGTTTCACTGTGATTGTTCTAAAATGCCCTACATCATATTCATTTCCCATTCTCTGGCTAACTCCATCTCTCGGAGATAATGCTATTTCATCCCAACATGAAAAGGTGAGGGTTAAGGGAGATATATTAAAATCTCCTGGCAACAATGTCCTTCAACCCCACTTAAAATAAATATAATTAGAGGAATGACTAATATTGCACGGCTGAAATAGCTTGTAGGAAAAAAAATAATTGAATATAATAGACATAATGGGAGAAAAGAGCCCCATTTTACATTTTCAATTTTCTCAATCCAGAGTTCATTGAAACTAAAGTTTTCCATTCAATTTTTTAAAAATCTATTTATCAACACATGTTCTGAAAATGTGATTTCTCCTGTCCTTTCTTTAAAGGGTCATCATGGCGATCAAGGTGCTCCTGGCACTGTGGGTCCCGCTGGTCCTAGGGTAGGTCAATCTAAGAAACATTTATCTCTGAAATACAGCCGATGCCGGGCATTGAGCCCCATGCCTCGGCTCTCTTGTGGGGTTTTCACTGGCTCACGGAGACTTGGTATCCTTCTTCCCTAGGGCCCTGCTGGTCCTTCCGGCCCCGCTGGCAAAGATGGTCGCACTGGACATCCTGGTACAGTCGGACCTGCTGGTATTCGTGGCACTCAGGGCAGCCAAGGTCCTGCCGTAAGTACTATTTGGGAAAAGAATAAAGGGTATCAGTCACCTAAGGAATGTTTTCTTCAGACTAAACCAAATGTATGATATCAACACATTAAAGGGGTCCCTTACTTTCATATATTCTCTAAAATATGTAAAAATAGCTTGTATATAATGAGCTGTTTAAGCCCATCCCTGCAAGTATGCCTGGGAGCAAGTTGTTTACTTACACGAGCTTGATTCTTTTCTACTTATTAGAACATGCTTTTGTATGATGCCCATCTGAAATCCTGCTGTCACTGATGTCTCTCACTGTCACCAAATACAAAGCCTCTTCTTTCTCACTTTCACATTTGCAGGGCCCCGCTGGTCCCCCTGGTCCCCCTGGGCCTCCCGGCATCAGCGGCGGTGGTTATGACTTTGGTTTTGATGGAGACTTCTACAGGGCTGACCAGCCTCGTTCACCGCCTTCTCTCAGACCCAAGGATTATGAAGTTGATGCTACTCTGAAATCTCTCAACAACCAGATTGAGACCCTTCTCACTCCCGAAGGCTCTAGGAAGAACCCAGCTCGCACATGCCGTGACTTGAGACTCAGCCACAGAGAATGGAGCAGCGGTAAGTCAAGATGTCCAAGTCAGCCTGAGCTGCCTCACAAGTCGGGCTTTTCAAAATCAGTTTCCACAGACATTTAGAATGAAAGGTATTTGGGTAAAAAGTGTATTCGGTGAAATCATACTCAATTAATGAAGCACGTTTTTCCCCCAGCCATTACCAATTCTCAAGCTCCTCTTTTCATAGTAATATGTATCCTGATTTGATGTTTCATTGAGAAGAGAGGAGGAGGAACTGTCTAATCTTGAAAATAGCTACCATCTTCCTGTTAAATGTGGGGTACACAATTTAACCGTACAATCAAAATGTTACTTATGAGAATCAAAATCTTTGACTAGTAATTATTAGAACCTATGCTCCACTCAGTGAGAAGTTTGATGATGTGGGTCTTGCTTTCCTAAAAGGTTACTACTGGATTGACCCTAACCAAGGATGCACGATGGATGCTATCAAAGTGTACTGTGATTTCTCCACTGGCGAAACCTGCATCCAGGCTCAGCCTGAAAACATCCCAGCCAAGAACTGGTACAAAAGCTCCAAGGCCAAGAAGCACATCTGGTTAGGAGAAACTATCAACGGTGGTACCCAGGTGAGGAACCCTACAAACATCCCTTTCCTTTCACTGAACAATATTTTGTTAGGATTGTTTGCTTTTTTCATTCTCTTGTATTTTAATCCTTTACCAAAATGGTCTTATGAAAAGAACACGCTCTTTCCTTGAGTTCTAGTTCTGTCCTGGATTGCACATTAAAGATGGATTGATTGGACACAGCAATACAATTCAAAGCTATTATTCTAATTTGACTTAACTAATACTCACTGAAGAAAATGACTAATGCCATTTAGTGTAAAGGAGTACCAGCCAGCATATAACCCCGTACCCGTGCATACGTATTTTCAGATCATGAACTGTTCTGAATTTTTAATCAAATCTTGTCACCAACTTTATTGAATCCCTACTGATGGATATTATTGAAAAGGAAAGAGGTTCAGATCTCATCTCCTTGCTCTCTTATTCTAAAGCTGAAACATCCACAAAAAGGCTTATCTGAAAGAATTACCTTTTTGAGATGACCTTGCCTCAGCCTGGTCATTCCTATGTCCCTTCTAAGTAACTAATACTTCAAAGACAAGTGAATTCTGTTTCCTTTAAAAGTACCTTCTGCCTATAAGGTTCAGATATGAGTCCATTATTTCTCCCTATACCAGGCTTTTATTTATTTTTTTTAATTTGACTCTTAGTATCTGAGTCCTCTTCCACTTAACTGGAATTCCCATCTTATTCTCTGTAGTTTGAATATAATGTTGAAGGAGTAACGACCAAGGAAATGGCTACCCAACTTGCCTTCATGCGCCTGCTGGCCAACCATGCCTCTCAGAACATCACCTACCATTGCAAGAACAGCATTGCATACATGGATGAGGAGACTGGCAACCTGAAGAAGTCTGTCATTCTGCAAGGCTCCAATGATGTTGAGCTTGTTGCCGAGGGCAACAGCAGGTTCACTTACACTGTTCTTGTAGATGGCTGCTCTGTAAGTAATAGTGAAATATGGGAATAGCATTTATTTAAGGGGATGGAGGGGCCTGAGTCCTAGTTTAGAGCGTTAAATGAACAGATAAATGAGAGGCCTAACTTATTCAATCGTTTTTTTATAAATGTACTTATTTAAATTCAGATGGTGAATCCAGAGTATGCTTCTCAGATCTTGCCTTCTGAAATTCTCTGAAATACTGAAGTATATACTATGTCCATGCATTAGTTGTTTTTCCTTTAACATGAGTTTCTTAAATGATGATGTATGCCCATAACTTAACATTTCTTGAGGTTAAAAGGGCCCAAGCTATAATTTATAGTTACATGTATTTTATTGTACTGATTAGTATGGCCTAAGTTTAATTTTTCTTCATGCTTTCTCTACAATATGCTATAAATGGAGGAAAAATTAAAATGCACTAATTGCAGTACTGCATACCCCCCAACTCTTACCCTTTCTCCACCCCAACACACACATACACACACACACACACACACACACACACACACACACACACACACACACTAAAAATGATGCTGCAAGAATCACTTGGAATATGTATTGAAATGTTTAAGAAAAAAAAATTAGGTGTGTAGGAAGCTTCTCCCCCTAAAGAAACTGCTGATGCTGTTATTTCAAAGATGAACTTGTTGATCTGGGACATATGCCTTGACACAAGCCAAAAAGTGGTTCTTATACTGTCTAAGGTTCAGATGATATTAGATTCAGAAATAGTTCGCTTTATGTATATTTCTCCTTCTCTTTTCTTAAACAGAGAAAGACAAATGAATGGGGAAAGACAATCATTGAATACAAAACAAACAAGCCGTCTCGACTGCCTATCCTTGATATTGCACTTTTGGACATCGGTGGCGCTGACCAAGAATTCGGTTTGGACATTGGCCCAGTCTGTTTCAAATAAATGAACTCAACCTAAATTAAAAGAAAGGAAATCCAGAAACAACTTTCTCTCTTTGCCATTTCTTTTTCTTCTTTTTTAACTAAAAGCTGAATCCTTCCATTTCTTCTGCACATCTACTTGCTTAAATTGTGGGCAAAAGAGGAGAAGGATTGATCAGAGCATTGTGCAATACGATTTAATGAATTCCCTCTCCCTTACCCCCTCCCCAAACGATTTGGAATTTTTTTCAACACTCTTACACCTGTTGTGGAAAATGTCAACCTTTGTAAGAAAACCAAAATAAAAATTGAAAAATAAAATAAAAAGCATGAACATGTGCACCACTTGTGGCTTTTGAATATCTTCCACAGAGGGAAGTTTAAAACCCAAACTTCCAAAGGTTTAAACTACCTCAAAACACTTTCCTGTGAGTGTGATCCACACCATTAGGTGCTGACCTAGACGGAGATGAGCTGAGGTACTTGTTGTGTTTTGTTCACAATACAAAGGTGCTAAATAATAGTATTTCAGATACTTGAAGAATGTTGATGGTGCTAGGAGAATTTGAGAAGAGATACTTCTCTGTATTGAGTTGTATTGTGCTTTTTCTTTTTTCCCTTTGATTTCGCATCCGTATTTTACATCTTATCCCTGAATAAAAGTATGTGGATCATTTGCCCAACATTGTCCTCTTCTTTAAATTCAGCAGTTGTTCTTTGCCAGTCTCATTTTCATCCTCTCCCATGGTTCCAAACAAGCCTTGTTTCTCAGACAAGCAGAAAAATTAAATTGTACCTATTTTGTATATGTGAGATGTTTAAATAAATTGTGAAAAAAAAATGAAATAAAGCATGTTTGGTTTTCCAAAAGAAAATATTGAGTAAAATTCCTTGCTTCAATGCTCTTTGCAATATAAATATGGATTATGGCATCTCTCCCAGCCATTAGATGGAGTGTTTCACATTAGATAGAAACTGCAAAAATGGCAGTTCGGTATAATAGAAAGAGCAGAGAACAAGGACACAGGCGATCTGAGCACCAATGCTTCTTTTGGCTCATTGACCTTGAATACTTCATCTTTCTGAGTTTCAGAAAGATGTATATCTGTAATATGGGGAATATTGCTTCTCTGAACTGTTAACATTTGCCCTATTCAACATACATAATACCTAAGCAACATGGCATTGTTAACCTAAGTTTATTCTAAGGATAGGGCCATAGAACCTTTTGGTTTACTATCCATTAAGCACTTTGAAACAGTGGCTGAAAGTTGGTCTATGCACAATTAATACTCTTAACTGAAACTGTTTCAAATATTCAGTAAAAATGCCATACACTTAAATCTGATGCAACTGAGCACAATGCCTGTTGAGAAGTAATGTGTGTGCTGTCAATCAGCATAGACAGTTGTGGATAATAGTACCATGAACACCTACCTGCCAAATCAAGTTCATTTTCCTCCCCTGCACCCTTCAATGACATCTTTAATACACTTAAACATAGTAATGTGTCAAGTAAAATGTTAAGATTCATTTAGAGCTTATTTCCTGTTGCAGAACATAATTGTAATTGTAATATTTGCCTCCTATTATAAGTCATCTCAAGATTCAATTAGTTTTAAAAGCAAAAGATTGAATATGATGAAAATCTAACATTAACTCTAAAAAGTTAGCAAGGTCTACTAACCAAATGGTAACTTCAAATTATGGTCCTTCCACCACCTGAATCAAAACACTGGGCTGTTTCTTAAAATGCAAATTCTCAGTCCTTAGCCACCCAATTGAGACTCAGTGAGGAATCAGTATTCTAAAAGTACCTTGTAAAATTCTGATGTGCACTAATTGGGAAACCATTGGTTAAGGTGATTTCCACAATCCTTTGTAGCTCTAACATTGTATGTCTGGCAAGAATGAATCAATAAACCTGGCCAAACGATATAAAGAAAACTAAACCTCTGAGATCTAGTACTCCCCACAAATTAGTAATTGAAATAGCCAGGGCAAACTTACATGATAACCAGTTAGAAATCTCTGGATTAAATATATGCTATGCCCTCAGGCTCATAGTATAAGAAAAAACTATAAGTTTAGCATAAAGAAGAGAGAAAGATAAGAAGGAGGAAAGCCAACACTTAACGGAGTACCAACTATGCGCCAAACACTATACCCAATGATAATAACAATGACATTTGTCAAACTGAATCCAAATAGGCAGATTTCCTAAGTCAACAGTCACTTAATCATCAGTGTGAGACTAAAAGAAAATAGTTAAACAAATAATGGTATATCTGACAGATAATAATAGGAAAAAATAGTAAAACACATTTTCATATCTCAATAACATTTATGAAGATGATTAATCAAAAGAAAAATGCTTAGAATGGAATGTTACAATCTTTACAATATAATATAGAAATACATTGTCAGAAATATATTAAAATACAAGAAAGTGCTAAGAGTAGGTGCATTCACCTAATAATGATAGGGATAATTTTGATGCCTAAATTTGCTGTAATATAGTTATATTACTTTTATCATTTACCACGTTTTTACACCTAAAATATTATTAGAAGACATAAGCAGTCAACAAGTGAAAACAGTCCTGGTTGAGGCGTGGCCAGCTCCAGGGAAAGGGTCATCGACCTCCCGCCCACCTATGTTCTGAACGAGAAGGAGAAGCCTAGCCTACGAGTCATCATTCACTGTGTCCTAGCCACTCTGTGGCATCTGGGGAGGGGTGTACACAACTGCACCCAGCAGCAGCAACCTCAAAGATCTTGCAGTTCAGTTGCAAAGAGAGAATCAAATAATGTGTGAGGGCAATTTTAAACAAAGCGTCCTCTGAGGATAGCAGAGGACACTGTTAATTAATGAGAGGGAGCCTCGGGAAACTAACCCTAGCCTCACGCAGTAACAGTGATATTTGAACTGAGCTGGCCAGCTCCTGCCAAGGTCTCATTTCACCGCTAAGCTCTCTGTCTGGCTAAATGCTTGTTCTCTGAAAGCCACGTATTAGAACAGTCTGGTACTTACCAAGCCACGAGGTTCACGATGTGTGTTCCCAGGGCCTGGGCAATGTACTGAACTTGTCCGTTGTGTGGCCAGCACTCTCTTTAGAGGCTAATTAATCACCAGGCCCCAGGGACCCTCCTCACAGCACCTCCTGACCCTTGGTCATGCGAAGGTCAGCCACCTCTAACTTGTGCCACTGTGAGAGGGAAGAAGATCACACATGAGAGAGGGAAGGAGCAAGGTAGCCAAGGTGAAGGGAAGGGATATTAATCAAGGCTGGTAAAAAGAGTCATTTACAATTCTAGAATCAATACAGCTAACGCACTGGCAAAGAGCACCGACACCTGAGCAATGCTGAACACATTTATTATCTATAATGCCACAAGTCTTTTCTATGCTGTTCCCCTTAATATCACCGAAAAGGAAGTTCAGAAATTGGATTATATATAAGAAAAGTTGGAAATGTCGCTCTGGGTCTGAACAACAATTCATCTAGATGAGTACTTTGCCTTTGACAGTGGCACCAGGGGAAATTGGGGAGAAAGAGTGGTTTGGCACTTCCCGTGAAGCCAGCCTCAAAACTCCCATTTAATAACCCATTATAAATCTTTTTTTGTACATAGATGTATCTAAAGCCTTCCAGAGCCCTCTATCTGCTTTGAAATATGTTGGTATTACAGTACCAACAGGAGAGGGCTAATGCTGGACTGTTAGCTCAGCTTCCTGGCCCTCTGATCAAGGAGCTAATATGCGTTTTCTATCCTTGTGCCTGGGTCAGCCAGGGATTCAGCAGCTCAGTGTCCTCAGGGAGCACTGGTAACTGCAGCAAAGGGGCCACAGACAGCCCATTATGATTGACTTAGCGCTGTGGTTCAGTGAAACGGGCGCATAATTGGTGATCAGCAGCCAAGGTTATGAGCACCAGCTCCACCCTTGCCTAGCCAAGGGCCTTGGGAAAGTCTCTTAAGTTATCTGAGAATTCAGTTAACATACCTGCTCTCAGAGATTTCCACTGGGTCCCTGCTCTACCTCTCTCACAGTGGGAGGATCAAATGGGGCAAGTGTGAAAGTGCTTAGGGAAGTGTGAACACGTGACTTGTCATCACTAGGTCAAAATTTTCCAGTCACTGGTAGTCACCTCTTGATTTACTCTCCTATCCCTGACCCTCCTATTTAGGAAGAGGAGAGACTATAATTTAAATTTAATTAGAATCACTCTCTAAATTGGTACTCTATCAATTTTGAGTCGTGCCTCCTATCAGTAAAAATGTGAACTCTTACAACTTAATTCTGTTAATTGATTTATATATAAATATTACATGTGGACTATGGTACGAATATACCTACCTAAAAACCTACATGGAAAATAACTTTAAGAGACAGAAAGTAAATACAAATAGAAAATTCTATACCCGGGTGGATCAGTTTGCACACACGCTGGGGTACCTGTACTTCCTCTCACCCCCCATTTTAGAGACTGCTGCTCGAAACAAGGCTTCATGCGGGGAATCAGGGGAGGGCACAACATCAACGAAGTCCTGAAACACAGTGATACATTTTGTGTAGATGTGCATTTTTCTTGGATAAGGGTCCACAATTTTCTTCAGACACTCCGACGGGTCCATGACCAAAAAATATGTTGTTAACTGCTAACTGAAAGAAGTATTATTCACCTCATTAAACCCTGGACTTTCCTGAACTATGACTTTCATATCTCACTTGGAGTCTTGTACTCAGAACACACTGTCTCTCCCATCCTAAGGCCTGAGAGAACCAACCAGCACCAGCCCAAATTAAAATAGAGGTTTGGGTTTCCTTCTTCTACTTCCCTGCTGTGGGCCCTCTGTCCCATCCTTTAACAAGGCTTGGCAGATGTTTTGGGAACCAGCCTTGTGCTTTGCAAAATCAAAATGTGCCTGTCCCCAGAACCCTTTCATGTAAGAACAAACTCAATAACAGAGATCGATTAATGAGTTGTTCCTTTTAGGTAAAATATGCATGTTTTTGTTACATATTTTTTTAGAAAGAAGCTTTCACCTAAAATGACTGCAATTCCTGCCACCATAAAAGGTATTAAGGACAAAAATTGGAACATGTTTTTCAGGGACCCACAAATCACCCCATAGAACCAAATGTCTCCTCCTCATCTGACTGCTTCTAAGCAGAGCTATTATTCTGAGCCCAAGGGATAAGAGTAATTTTGGCCAGAATTAACAATCCTAATGGATTCTAGAAAGGTGTTCCTTAAAACTACAATTCACCACATATTTTTTAAAATTCATAAACACAAAAAGTGAATATTTTTTTCCTAGTGCAGCATTGTTCTTGGTATCCAATGACTTAATTAACCATAAACAGCATGAGGGGAAGAAAAAAACAGAAACCTTTTTCTTTTTTTAATGGAATCTATGAGTGCCAGGTTTATGAGAACACCTACTCATAAACCACTGTGCCAAGGGGATGGCCTCTCCCTTCCTGCAGGATGCCACTTCAAGTTCACTGCTCCCCCTGCTGACTGGATGATAGAACACCCCAGTCTTTTAACACGGCCACATGCACACCAACAGAGAACAAAAACACAGTTGTAGGAGGAGGAAATAGGACAGCATTCTATGCTTATTTCCTGTTTCATCGAGACACACAGCCTTCTCTTCAGCTTCCACAGTGGTCTACCTTCATGTCCTCGATGTTCCCTTTGTTTTTCTTACTTTCTCTAATCTTTCTTTGATATCTCTCCCATGGAGCTAACAGGTAGAAGTCACAAGCAGGCAAGCATAAGCTCAAAAGGAGAATGGGCTTTTGGGTGAGTAGAGCTGGGCAATGCGGTAAGTGTTGCCCCGAAGTGCAGGGAGCAAACCTTCAGAATTTAAGCAAGGAGTTTCAGGGATTATATGAAACAGAGACAAGAGGATGTGACAGAAAGAGCAAAGGTTTAGGGAGCAGAACAATCTGAATTTGAATCCAGTCTCCAGCATTTCCTCATCTACAAAGTGGGGATAATGATGACACTACCCACAGGACGGTTAATGTCAGAAAAAGCTTGTAAAGCTGGTAGAGAGTAGGTCCTCAGCACCACTGCTATCATCTCCACAAAGCTGGGTCTCCCCTAAAAGCCATTAACTCCATAGCTAAGAAAAGTCATCACTTTTCCATAACTACCTTCTCCGGCAGCAGTGGCCTGAAATGATAGCACATCTACAATTCAATTACACTTCAGTTTCTCCTACTACAAATAGATTCCAGTAAACTTCCAAACCCTCACAGTTTTGGTAAGTCCTTCTCCACAACCCAATAAAACGGTACCGAGCTTTTATTGAAAGCTTGAAAACGTTTTCAATTTTTCACAAAGAAAACTAACAATTCCACCTTAACAGTTAAAAAAGTGAGTGAAGTTTCTGACAAGAACGAATAAATTTGCATTCAACTGGCCTCTGCCCTATGCCATTGGGTGCTTCCGATTTTGGAGAGAAAGCTTTCTGACCTTAGAAATCGCCCTCCTGCTTACTTGGAAGCCAGTTCGACACAAATGGACTATAACTCATACATGTCGAATTAGCAAAACTTCTGACACTTAATTTTCACAATTTGATTTTCTAAAATTTTGTCTCTGTCAGTGAAAATCCTAACTCAAGAGTTATCAGCACATGAAATGGTCATAATTATTAAATTCATGTCCTCAGGGAAATTTCTTGGCCTATATAAATTTACTCAAGGGCTTTAAGCATCATTAAATCACCTATTATTGCAAGTGCTCTGAATGTCTATATAAGTAATATAAGTGCATCCACTTCAAAGAAACCATAGAAGCTTTGATTACAGTTATTTCCAACATGGTTTTTCTGTCACTGATTATACGTCTCCTTTTCCTTATAATATAGAAGTCTAAAATAATTTCAAAAACTTTTATCAATGTAACGAACTTCAAGTTTTCATCTACAATTTTGCTCATCACCATATGTCCCTAATCAAAAGAATAAAAAGAGACCTTCCTCAGATAACACCCAAGAGATTGCCCATTTAACCATTTCTCTGGGTTATTCATAACGAATATTTACTTTTAGTTATTGCGGATATGCTATTAAAATATAGTGAACTTATGGTCAATTTGAAGCTCCACATGTTTTCTTAGACTTTCTTCAACTAAAATGTCACAATAAACAATCACTTTGCCACCATGAATTATTAAAAGAGCCTTGTTTCTCTTCTCTCAAGCTTGGGAGGGTCATCTATCAAGCAGAGTATAAAGCCCACTAAATCCTTTGAACCTTTGAAGAGAGAAAGACAAATCAATGCCAAAAATGATGTGCCTTCTCACCAATACACAAATTATACTGTGTTTTTGGTAAGATTTATAAGGTAACTGGGCTTCTTTTTATTATCACTTTTGCTAGGTATCTGTCAAGTGAGTCTAATTCAGTAAAATAGATTGATATATTGGGAAAAATCTCTTGTCTCCATTCTGGGTTGGGGAAAAAAAAACATACAGACAGTTTAGTCACCCTATACCACTCCTATTATGATTTAATTGGTCTGAAATATTGTTTTAAAGCTCTCTTGGTGGTTGTAATATGCAGTCAGTTGAGAAAAATTGTACTAAAGCCTTCGGGTTCTGAAACCCTCCCTGAAAGTCACTAGTAAAGTTGCAAGTATGTGCCTTTTTCTAGGAAGACAGTGTGCAATACTTCTCAAAGGTTTTCAAGACCCTCTTGAAATCTCTACCTAGCCAGAACTGCTGGGGGTGGAGCCAAAGTACCCGTACTTTCAATGAGTACCCTGAGGTGATTCTCATACACTCCTCAAGTTTGGGCTGCCACTAGTTTATTGCTGTGATCATCTTATTGACATTTTCCTGGATGATTCTGGGCTCCTCTCCCCAAAAGGTTTAGGACCACAGCTCTAAAATCATGGGCTCTCTAAGCTGCTTAAATGAGAACATGTAATGGCTCATTGAACACGTGAGCAATTAATTTGGGAACAGTTGCAGTATTATAAATGAGATTACTTACTGCAAACCCAATTAATCCAGTCAGGAGGAATGTTAATTATAAAGGAGTATGAAAATTAGCATGAGTGCATGACTAAATGCCTGAATTCTGACCTATTATATTATCTTTCTGGTAATATACTTTAAAAATACTTCCATAGGAAGCCTCATATATATGTGCATGTGGGTAATAAGGTAACATTAGTCTACACTCCAGGGCTGATTAAGTAACCTTGGAAATACCCTAATCAGGAAAATCCACAGCTTTCAAGGTGGCTACTCTGGTATTTCAAATAACATTATTGAAACCTACAGCAGAGGATATACTAATTAGCATTTTAAAATCATGGTCTTAAAGATATATGACTAGCTAATAAATATTTAATATTAACAAAACTTGGGCTAAGCTTTGCTCTACTTACAGCATACCACCTAACAGCAAGATTGACAAGAAAAAAACATATAGACCAATCTATTTTCAGGCACTAGAGGCTAGCTATATTTACCCAAAACTCTTGAATCACTGAATTGGCTTAGGTCAGTTCACAAAATGACTCCAAAAAAACAACCTGAGAAACGGCAGAAGATGGCAAAGTAAATGACATACAAAGCAAAGCTATATTTCATTGATTAAAAAAAAAAAGAAATGGAATAATGCTCAAAGTAATAACTGCATGAGCAATTATGAGCAATGGGATATCAATCAACACAAATCCAGATATAGTAGAAAGCAACTGGGAAGGTTTCCAATGCTCCCAAGAAACTCTCCTAATTTGGGAACAGCCAAGATTTATTAGGTCCTTCTAGATGCATTTATGGCCCTTCTTCCTGGGGCATAACTGACAACACAGAGGCAGAGCCTTAGCCACGCTGGGCCATTCGACTCCTCTCTTCAGAGAATTGAAAAACTTGGAGTGGAGAATGGCAGAGGCTGAGAGCCACTCAAGTTGAGGCACGCTAACGACGACACCCTAGAGACAACTCTGAACTTCTGCGGATAAGGTTCCAGAATAGTGCTGGGTTTTGGTTGTTCTTTGTGTTATGAAATAATCCAGTATCCTTTCACTAACGTTCTTTTTTTGCTTAAGTTAGAGAAAGTTGGTTTCTATTACATTGAAAAAAAAAAGTTTTAACTATTAATAATACACCTATACAAAGGAGATGGCATAATCAGCAGAATATAGGACAATCTTACAGGAAGTAGATACTTAGGGTTGGTAGAAATAAGAATCAAAAGTGTGAATGGTTTTAAAAAGTATCCAGAGAACGGATATGCGGGAAGACCATTCTCCATGGGTCTTTGGCGTTTCTGGAAAACGTCTTACAAGCAAAGGCACTGACGATCTCTGTTTTGGATGATCTTTCAAGGATGCTTGTACAGTGATGGTGAACAGCCTGGTAAGAGAGAAATAGTGTCTCCCTGCAGAGTGGATGGCAGGGTACTGTCCGGTATACCAAAGGGAAGGTTTCTGTGCAGGGCAAATGTCAGGCTGGTTTGCCTGCAGCGCGTTGGGAAGGACGTGGCTTCCCTTTGCTTGGTGCTCCTCAGTTGTGACGTATCCACCCAGGTCACTCTGCATGGTCCCCCTGGGCAAGGGGGCCAGAAGGAAATGTAAAACTTACATTGCCTGCCTTGCTGTGAGGGATAAAGTCCTTTGTCTCCGACTCAAAAACCATGTCTTCTGCCAGCATCTATTAAATTGTGGCAGTCTAACATCTTAGCTTTAAAGCAGAGAAAATTTCAGACCTTTCACAGTTCTTGACAAACATTTCAAAGGATTCACATCAGAATGAAGCTACATCCGTTCTGTATTCCTGTCTTTCAAGTTGCCTAGCAACTAGTTGGTCACCATTGATCTGACAATCTGCAGTAATGAAAGACCACGTTATGTAGGAAAGTGTGATTGAACTATATCCCTCTAAATAACAGAGATTGTCTGATTCATCACTGTACTTCCTTTACCACCTAGCACAATTCCTAATATAGACTGTATGCTCAATGATTTCATGTTGAAGAAATTGTTAAATGAAAGAATTAACTATAGAAATAACTGCAGGAATACATATAGAGTTGTAGTAACTAAGATAGTTTTAAATCTGTATCATAGGTGCCTTTCCTCAGAATCATTCTGTTTCTTCAAGTTCACTTAAATGTTAATAATAGAGATCCATTAAAGGAAGCTCAAGAGATGGCGACATACATTGAGGAATAAGAGCGGGAAAGGTAAACAGCGTGCTGAAATGCGAGCTGGAAGGTGTCTCTCCATTGAAGGTGGTTTCAGAATTCTCAGGAGCAGGAATCTGTGCCTCTTTTCTCTAACACTCTACCATTAATCTGGTTCATGCATATTCTGCATGTTTGTCCTTTCAGATCTGCTATTAATTGGCAATCTTTTTTTTTTTCTCCTTGCTATTCTAATTCCTTAGGGAGAGATTCCAGGGCAGTTCATAAACCCCTTGGCAGCCTATTAACTGGTGACCTTTGAGTAGACATCCCATCAACTATGATCATTAAAGTCATGTGGTATAGCGCGTAGCCACCTAGGCATCAGATGCCATGGGTGGAGCAATTTTCAAAGGAGAGAGCATGAAAGGCCATAAGTAACAGCTCTACTTCAATGTCTGCTGCCTATCTATCCTTTTCACACTCTTCCTATCACTTCTGAAAAATGTGTACCTTGTTTCATATGGATTGGATATTTTGTCTTTAGATAAGGTCATAAAATACAAAGAGTTCTCAGACATTAATGTTAAAAAATGCTTGTACCCAAATTTGTGGTAGTGGGGAGCAAAGAACATGAATAAAAGAAACAAAAGGCAAAAGGTCATTAAATATGCAAAGAAATGTTCAATTCTTCTAGTAATTAAAGAAATACAAAGTAAAACCTCACCTGGTCTATGGTTATGCTTCCTTTTAAAATAATAAGAGTTTTAGCCAAAAGATCAGCCTCATATACAGTTGGCATGAGTATAAACTGGTACAAAATTTCTGGAGAGTAATTTATCAATATTATACAATGCATTCTCTCAATACAATATCAAAAAGCCCCCAAAATGTTCATACTGTTCACCAGTTATTATTCCACACCTGGGAAGGTATCCTAGGAAATGAATCCTTGGATTTTCTAAAGATGTGTCAACAAAGAGTCCACATGAGGCATTTCTCAGAAAGCTGTGAGACCACTGCCCAAGTCAGAATAACACATGGTTATCCTCCAATGCAGCTGTTCAGAGCAACTGAAGCTTGGAGGGAGAGGGGTGCCGGTGTGAAGGACAAGCACATGAATCGTAGAATCTTCTAACTTTGAGAAATGCCATCGCTGTTTGCAGCAGGAACCCGACAGAAGGAACCAGAAAACTGCATCTCTCAAAGCAGCCACAGCACATACGCTCTTTGAACTGGATCATTTGACCAAGTGCCAATCCAATCCTCTGAACAGAAGGGGTCATGGCAAGAAGTCTCCACAAAACACCAAAGGGTTGTATTAAAAATGTATGTTTTAATTCACTGATATATGACTTATTAATATATAGCTCCTGGGAACACAAATTGGGAGATAGTATGTTAGAGAATGTATATAAACTAAGATGGATGAATCCAGCTCAGGACTGATGTGCTTATTTCTGTTAGTAAGGTATTCTTACTTTACTTTGTGTAGAGTTCCTTTTATAATGTGAGTTTCTCAAGTACATTAAAATAGTGTTTTAAGTGATTTTTAAAACATTCATTATTTTTGAAAAGATGATAAATATGGTGTTCTTTTTAATGTATGTTTTATTGCCTCATCTTCCATGGAAGGCAACCCTCAATTGTAATTATGCAGTCACATTCCCCTCCCTCTTATATGTTATCAGCATGAAAGTGGTAAAAACACTGGAAGGAAAGACACTACGACAGCAGTAAGCACATGTGCAAAAATAATGGCTGACCATCATATCTCGGGCACTGCAGTTGTTCATTGCCTTATTTATAGCAAAACACTGGAAATTAACCAAGTGTCTAAAAATAGTGGATTGGTTCAAGTAGACACGACACATCCATCTGATAGACTGCAATACAGTTAATGACAAATGTTCTCAAGGAATACTTAAGATCGGAAAAATTCATAACTATATGCTAAAACAAGTAGATTACAATGAAGTTGCATTTCATGCAGGGGATAGGTTTTAAAATCAGCACATGATGATGAGAACAAAACATCTCACATAGTTAACATCACCCTTGAAAATCTCCAGGTTGGACACCAAATACCGTTACTTCAACATAATTTCTTTTTTTAGTATTAGAGTAGACAACGGTTTCTGTGATTGAGCATCAAACCTGTTGGCTTGAGTTTTGACCATGTTGTAGGAAAAACATGTATTTTTACCATCAGAATCATAATCAGGGCAGCAAGATGCATAAACTATAAGAGACACACAGAATTTGAGGAAACAGCAAATTCCTAGCCCCCATCTCACGTGTATTACAGGGCATACACACTCATGAACAAATTTAAGGGGAAATTTAACAAATCTATTTAAATTGTTGTCTCTCTAACACATGCAGAGTAAAATCCACAAGTTAAATGTGTGCAGTGATAATCTATGTAAGTCATAATACATAATACTATATAAGTCCAAGTTTGCTTGAAATTTTCCATTTTACACAGAGATGCATAAAAAATCCAGCAAGAATGCATGCAAATATTTTCATAGCCATCATCTCTAATGAGGTTATGGGAATTGTCGAGTTTTTTTCTTTTATCTTTCTGTACTTTACAAAAAACTTTAAATGAATAGTTATTACTTTCATTACCAGAAAAAAATAGTGATTATTTTTAAATGGCATTCACAAAACAGAAGATATCTTTAAAGCCTTATTTGATTACAAATAAAGACATATTTAAAGCATTTTATTACAAATGCTTAACAATATAGTTTTAGGTGTGCAGTTTCCGTATCAAAAGAATAGAGTTTGGTTAAACTACTGCTAAACATGACAGAAACATGAAAATATAATCCAGGAAGTTACGATCAACAGAATTCTATTAGTCTACCTTGGCAAAGCAATGCTACCAGGGACTATTGAACAGGACATGGAAATAGGCCCTTCTGTTGAACTGGACATGAAAATGTACTTGTCAACAGAAAAAAAAAAGGTTCTATATAGATGTGTGCCATATGTACATGTAGAGTCTACAATAAATTACCTTAGGAGGTGCTTTCTGAGCTTCCATGAATTCCTACCTTTTATGCACTTCCCTAAGATATTAAAATACCTATTACAGCAATACTTTCTCTGCTTTATTCATAAAAGATGCATAGACGCATTTATGGAATTCAGGCAATTTCTCACTGAAACACATATATCACTCTGGTAAGTCTGTTTCAGTCTCATATGAGAAGGATTTAAAAGACAGGTCAGTTAAAATAGTTCTTTGATTATGTAAAATTACTGCTGGTTGATCCATTGTGTCAGATGTGAAATGAGATCAAACTGTCAGAGTAAGTTTTAAATTCTCAGCCTTACACTGAATTAATAAATTGAGCAAAGACATGGTTCAAGTAGGATTGAAAGGTTCTGCTAAAACCAGACTGTTTAGATCCATTAGCAACACAGCTACAAAGAAAGACTATCTTATCAGAAAGCAGTGTAGGCTGTGGAAAATTAATAGAGAGTGCTAGAGCCAATCTTGGTGTAGAATTACATGGAAGGGATTAGGAAGTGAGGGGAAGGTAATTAAGTAGAAAGAACAGCCGGAAAGAACTGAAAAGCAAAAGATCAGATGGTCTGAGGTTGAGCCCCTCACCATCTGTTGGCAATCATCAAAATTTATTTGATCTTATTGTGTATTTACTTTGTAAAAGGGGAAAAAAGAAAAGAAAAAAAAAACCCACCTCATTCTAATGAATGAATAGGTGAGCTACAAAGCGAATGCCCATTATAACACAGCTCATTATTACAGCAAGTAAAATCATTCCCATTGCAACATAACAAATACAATTAATGCAATCTAATTGTTACATCTTCGTAAAAAGGTTCTTATGTTGTCCTGGCCTTTTGTGATTTAGTTGGAGGGCTTTGTCTGTAATTTTCCTGTCATTGTTTATTGTATGTCTGTCCATACAATTTGCTCTTGTAAAATTTCTGAGTGACTGCATGTATCCATTAGGAAAGTAGGTCAGCCAGCCACTTATGTTTCCCCTTCTAATTGCCATCAGGCACCTGTGATTTCAATATTAGTTAAGGGCGCTACTATCTACCCAGTTACATAAAGAAAAAAACGCAATAATTTCCTCCATTTTATCTCTGGCACCCATATTCACTCAACTATCAAATCCTTCTAAATGTTTTACTTATGAAATATTTAGGTGCTTCCTCTCCTCTTTTTAACCTGTACTGCAACTTTTCACTTCAGGCTTTCATGGTCTTTCACTGTAACTACGGCCTGCCTCTTTCCCCGCCCCCCTCAAATCCATCTTCCATCAAACAGAGAAAATACAAATCTGACCTTTCAATCTCCTGTTAAAAGATTTCTGTTTCCACAGCACTTACAGGATAAAGTCAAAGGCATCTGCGTGGTATATGAAACTCTTAACCACAGCGTCCCCTGACAATTTCACCACTCTAGCTCTTCTCTGCCATCTCACAGTGTATATATATCCTTTAACAAAACCAGAGTGAGTAATTTATCAAGCAACTACTAATAAATAATTAATCAATATTTGTTATAATCAACTCAAGACATGCCTTGGGGATGAGTATTTTCATTCACTCTTTAGGCCTGTGCCATGCATTACTGTTTAAAATTAACTGCTTGGGATTTAGAGTTTGAGTCTTGCAAGAAAGGCAGAGTGGACTATACAGCCAGCTGTCATACAGGAGCATTTGTACAAAAGGTCTCCCCACAGTTGACTCAGTGAGACTAGCAGATACATCCTCTTATCTCTGGATACATATTATTATTGCCCACCAGTCAGGCAGTGTGCAACTACACAGGAGAGGTGTATATTTTCCTTTATTAAAAAATGATTGAGACAGTGCCGTTCTTTGTCTAGTATCATCATCTTTCACGTAGCTAGCAATACACTTTTAACATGCCGGATATTTGAAAGCTTTATCAGAAAAGGCTGGCTGCCTCAAATCACGGGTTTTATTTAATTTAGTTCTAAAGTTGCTTGAAGAAAATAAATTGATGTCAGGTTTTTCATTTTAGAGTTATATTTGCATTGAAGGTAGACTATTTAACAGTTCACATAATCAATAAAACTACTGCTGAAGCCAAGGATGTGTTAATGAGAGATTCTAATATCTGAGTAAGAGGTTTCCTCCCCAAAAGTCAGATCATGTTTGCTTGCTTAAGTTTGTTATCATAAGAAATCCTTTTTTGATGAAAAAAGTAGCAGAATATTTCCACAAGATATTTGGCTCTTTGCTCATAAGTTAATTTCCTTTTAGGGACTAACATATCTTGATAAGTGGAAATATTTTACAACATTCCCTCCACCCTCCCACCCTAGAAAAGAATGTGTAAATTCAAATTTGTGTGAACTGGTTTAAAGCACTGATTCATTGCTGTGCCAAATGCCAGTGAAGAAATATTTTTAAATGTCTTGTGTATTCTACATACTTACAAATAGGGTGAAATAACATTGAGCTAGTAAGAAGTTAACACTCTGCATTTTTAAATATTTTTTCCTTTTTAGAAAGATGAGATTTGTTTTTATTTTTGATTAGACAGTATAGTTTTTATACTCTATATTTTAACAGCTTTATTGAGGTATAATCAACACACAATAAGCTGCATGTATTTTAAAACATACAATTCAATGTATGTATTTGATATATAAGAACTTCATTGTTTCCAGTTTAAAAGTTAGAAATAAAAAAGAAAAGCTTCAATTATATTCATAGTACTATAATCACAATTAAAACTTTAGAACATGCCCTTGCAAGTTTTTCAAAATCTATTCATATATAAGTATGACTAAATAGATATAATATATGCATTCATTTCTATCCAATTGTGAACAAACTGCCTATACTGCATGTACTTCCCCCCTTTTTAACTAAACTTTTTATGACTATTTTTCCCCATCAAGTATCTTCCTAAAGATGATTTTTAGTATAGAATGCACATTTGCTTATCAATAGTAAAATAATTACAAAATGAATAATGAATAAACACCTATAATCATAGAAATATGATAGAAATCTCCATACAAAATCACTATTTAAATTCTAAAATAATTTTAATCTAAACATATAAATTATATAGATAACTGTATATACATATATGCTTTTATTTTTATTAAAATGATAGCCAAACTACATGTATTATTGTATACCCTACCGTTAAAGGAATTTTAATGGGCATTTTATATATTTGCAATTTTTTTTTTTGCTTTCAAAAAGCTAAAAAAAATACAGAAATGAATGAAGAAGGAAATTGTCACTAATAACTCCAGTTATACAGATAATCACTATTAAAATTTTGGAATAATAACCTTCTGGAGCGATAGGTATAGATAAAACCACATTATTATTTAGACCATACTTGTGATCTAAATTTGATATGAGCATTTTCCATGTTATTAAATATCTTTTTTAAGGAATAATTTTAAGTAACAAAATAGTCCTATAATACTGAGTACTTTTGACAACATCAAGTATAATAAAATTTTATAAATCATGGCCAATTTTATAGCTAAATTTTTCATTTTTAAAAATGCATAATCCCTTGATTAGCAATAAGGTTAAACTTTTGTTTCAAATGTTCATAGGCCTCTTTTTAAAAATGTCTATTTTGTCAGTGCTGTGTGCTATAAATATTTTTCCCAGTTTATCATTTTGCTTTTATGGTGATATTCACACACAGAAGTTTTCAATATGTTCCTTTATAATTTTTCCTTTGCATTTTTGCTTAGCTTAAATATTCATTTATATATTTTTAATTTCTTTCATTTTATATTTTTAATTTTTCACATCTGGAATATATTTGGTGAATGATGTGAGGTAACCAAGCATCCTTGCACATGAATTTGAAATGGCATCTTTATCACATAATAAATTCTCATGTATGCATTTGAATTTAAAATTTGTGCTAGTGGAGTGATGAAAGCTGCAGTTCAATCTCTGGGCTTTTGTTCCTTTTGTATCACTTTAGTTAAATATGGCATTGATTTAGGATGGTGCCTTTTATTTAACACTCTGTAAAATGCCATTATTGAAGACTTACATTTCAATTTATATACACACATATAGTTATTTTTCCTCTTCAGATTTATATAGTTTTTAAAGCAATACAAGCTTTCTGTTGAAAAAAATATATATATAATTAAATAAAAATATAAAGAAGCAACAAAAATTATTTTAATTCCTCTTACTCTTAGTACTCAGCAGCAACCACTGATAACACTGTGGCATATTTAACTCCAAGATTTGTTTTTTTACTTCTCCCATTTGTAGGGTCAACAAGAGATGTAAATAAGGGTTTTTCAATGGTTTCATAGTGATGATTTTTTAATCTTTTCAGTAGAGCTTTGTTTCCTAATGATAAAATTCTTTATTCTGCTAATGAAATGTCAAATATATATATATATATATATATATATATATATATATATATATATATATATATATATATATACACACACGCTCTGGAAACAGAAAACAAGTCTTTTTCTTCAAGTACTCATTAAAATGGAAATTCTCTATTTCACCAGCGGGTGGCAATCTCAACATATACACAGCTTGGTATGTTCAACAGACCCGGTTCATGCAAAGAGGAGAAAACTACCTAAAATGTCTGACAACCGTAACTCCAGCAGCTGTTTGTTGCCCTTTAGTTGTTGTGATTTAAAAGAAAAGAAAACAAGAAACCTGCAGGAATAATCACAAGTGAGAACACTTCACAACATGAAACAAAATTACCTTGACTTAAGGTGAGCACGGTGAAAATCAAAGCTATGTGGTAAAATATTATTCCCCATATGCTCCCAATTCAGAACACAGTGTTTTGAATATTTCCAGATAGGACAAAGAGTTTACCTTAAGCAAATGTCTTACAATTACATGAATTACAACTATTGCTAAAAAAAAAAAAAAAAGTAATGGAGAATATAATTGTGATGGGAAAATGGCAAATTTGAATTGTTAGCAAACCATACAAAACATAGAGCTGAGCCCCCATTGTAGTTAAAGGCAGTCAGGACAGTAGAAGGCTTGCAAAGGGAGGAGAGTCATGTGGGGAAGGATTTGTAAATGCCAGTCTGAACTTGCACTATCTCCAGTTTTTTAAACAAAAATGAACATAAAATCCAAGCAATTGTTTTCTTAGGTGTAAAATTCAGGAATCTGAAACATCAGATCATGAAAGAAAGCAGTTCTTGGTGCTTTCACTAATGGTTTTGATCTACATATTTATGTGCTCAGTCTCCAAACCAAATACAGTATAAATATGGCAATTTTTTTTATTCTGCAGAAAAACCATACTCTTTTTTTGCATTGGTAACTGAAAAGCAACTAAATAGCAAAATCTCTTGAGAGTGAAGCTTTAAAGCACAGGGCAGTCGAAAACTGAGGGGAGGGTTAGGAGCAAAGTTGTAGAATTTGTCTTCGAACCAAGTGCACGCCCTGGGACAAAGAGCACTATGAATCCACTCTGTCCAACCCAGTTCTCTCTTACTGACCATAAATCCTGGCCCCTTGGCTATCTACAATTTGTTAGGTCCAATTTCCCACCTGTTTCTATTCCTCTTGTCTAGAACCTGCTGAGTCTGGGGGAACAGGGCACAGGGAGAGTTTGACTCCGGATTCAGCATTGCTGAGGGCCTCTGGCAAACTGGTGCGTGCTCCCTCAAGAAGCTCAGAAGGACTGAGGAGGCTCTAGGGAGCACTTTTGGGGCAAAAATGAATGAATGAATGAATATGATAAATAAAGGCAAGGACTATAAAGCTTACTTACAAAGTCATAGTAGCTGCAAGAGTAAGGGCTTCCAAAGCGTCGTGACTCTTGATGGTAACTACCCCCAGTCTAGCCTTAGGGATCCCTATTAAAGCTTGAAGACAAATAGAAACCTAAAACCGCAAACCTCTCCAGCAGCATCTAATACCGAAGGAAGAGACATTCCCATCCACTGCCCCATCCAGTCCTTTCAACCACTTCTACTAGAACTAAGACTTCTGGACCCTCCTCTACTTGCTTCTTGCTATCAGCGTCACTCTCAGGGTGTAGATTCCCATCATTAAACCCAATCTTGTAGCAATGAGAAATCAGGCAGCTCCTTTAAGCTGGACACTTTTTCTCCACTAATAGAACACAATATCCTTTAGCTTTTTTAGTATTGAACTAGAGCTTTGAGTAAATATTTATCAGAGGTCAGGTTAATGTGAACAGCCCTAAAATAGGCAATCTGCTATCTTGAACACTACGTGAGCCATACTCAGCAGTCCAAGAGGGATTAAAATCGCCTCAATAGATGGTAATAGATGAATTAACGCATGATCAAGTGCCAAAATGAACACTGCAGATTCCAAGAGCTTTAGTCATTCAGAGTCAAGGCGAAGTTATGGCAGACAGTTCTTAACAGCTAACATTCACTGGATGTTTATTTGGTGCCAGGCTCTGTCCTGTGTTCCCTTAGTGGCATGATCTCAGTTAATCCTCACATCAACTCTGTGAGTTAGATACTATTATCATCTCCATTTTATGAGAGAGGAAACTGAGGCTTAGCGATGTTAAATAATTTATCCAAAAGCACATGTTGGTAATCGGGGAGGTCTGGTTCAGGAACCTAGACAGCCTGACTCCATTCTGCTCGGCATCCCCCCCACACAGCTGTGGCACCATCAGTTTCTCAGCCATGCCCGAAAAATCAGAGGTGTCTCATTTAGCTTAGTTCATGGTGGCTGCTTTCTAATCCTCAGGGACTGGCACTTCTAGGTTCCCTTTTTTATGTGAAACCAAGCAAACTGGCTGTAATGAAGCAGTCGGAAGCTTTGTCACATGTGAATCCACTGCACTCATGAGGCTCCAGCCCACGCTGGCAGGTAGCGCTCCGTGAAAATGAGCAGCATCAACATCAAAATAGCCCGAAACAGATGACTTAAGCAAAGAATTTACATTATGATTACAAAACGTACGTATCGATTTGGGGATAGTAACACAGATCACTCAAAAACTATTTACATCTTTTTCACTCCAATAACAAGCATGGTAGAATGTATATTGTCTGCAAGGTGCTGCAATAGATGCTATGGGTATTGTCTGCAGGGCTTTGGGAGATGCTTGTGGCTCTTTAGAAGCAGATACACGTCTTAAGACTTTTCATTGTTACTTAAGTTTTTCATTCTAAGCATACAAAGTTATAGTGAGAGAGGAAAGTGCTACATAACACCAAAGGGGAATACACCAAAAGAAAAAAAGCCTCTCCCTAAAATTAGCTGGTAATACAGAGGGTGCCAAAAAAAAATGTATACGCATTTTAAGAAAACTGTATTAAAATTGTAATACTCAATATATACCGATAACCAAAGATAAATACAAGTCACGTTCGACTTCTGCAATTACAAGAGGTGCTCAAAGTGGTTACCATCAGCATCCAGAAACTCCTGATTACAGCGAACTACTGCTTGAACAACATTGACCAAAACGTCCACTTTATACATTTTTTTGGCACCCCCGGTATATATATCAATTGAAAGTCAATAACAGTAGACCTGCTACAATCATATTCACAGCCTCAAGAGGATAGTGCTATGAGTAACGATAAAGTAGAAAGAATTCCTTCTACAGTAATAAAATATCTGGTCTTTTTGTACTGTTCTTGTTGGGGGGGAAGCAAAACGAAAAAAAAAATGCAACAAACGTATAAAGAATTCCTATTAGACTAATGAAAAGTGAAAAGAAAAAACTACCAAGAAAAAGTGATTTTATGTCCTTTGTTAAACAACTTAAACATTTATCTAAACAAGCATTATTATATTTAAGGAGCCAAATTCTGCCTCAAAGGGAACCAGCTGGCCATGAAATATAATCTCTTTAGCTGGATGGAGGATAAACAAAGTTTAGTCCTTCGTGCAGAACATGCAATGAAGATAGCAAGCACATTGCCCTGGGATTTGTTGGAGCAGGTGTCAGCAGCCTCTGTGAGATGGTTGCCAAGTCTTTATTTATTCGCTCTCTCAGTAACTGGAAGAGGGAAGCGTTCTAGTATCTTTAGATATTCATACACACATGCCCAGAATGGATGCACTTTGAGGCAGCTCGGTTAAATCTATAAGCAGAAACACTGAGAAAAATACCTGGTTCATATTTGCAACACCACTGAAAAGTGGGGGAAGGGCATCCCCCCAAAGAACCTCCCTTCCCACAATTCCAGTGACTGTTCCTAGGGCCTCTTTACAGTTCCCAAGAATTTCCTCTTGTAATGCAAATATTCTTTAGACAGACCACACCTTACATGTATCATTGCAAAACCTTTAGTGAAGCCGGAAGACAGATAACACTTGAGCGTAGTTATGATCTTATGATCCAAGGGGACAGCAGTTCAGTTCTGTGTGTTTATCTGGTCTCAGGGGTGTGGGTGTCCGGGCCAGAGTGACAAGGGAAGACAAAGAGTGTTGTTCTCCTTTCATCTGTGTGAACCTCTCACAGGAAGGCATACCAGATCAGCTTTGAGGCAGAACACCACACTGCCATCATATTTTACATATATTTTTGCAACTAGCTAGATCAGTAAACAAGAATAATTGAGTTCTGACCAGAAGCAGCACACTGTATTTGGGATTTATGGGAAGAACAAACAATATAGTTTGGTTTACCCCTAGTTTGTTGGCAAACAGAAGTTTTTACTGCCATTTACCTACTGACCAGGCTCAAGTGGAATAATGTAATTAAAGTTTTACAGGTCACCATAAAACATAAAAAAGTCTTAAGTGCACTTGGATCAATAAAGAAACATGTACTTTTTCTATTTTCCTTCTATATATTTCTTTTCTGTTCTTTTCTTTTCTTTTCCTTTAGGTTGATCCTAAATAAAGTTTCTTTAGTCTATACGTAAGAACAGAAATATTATATCAGATTGATGACAGAATACTAATTAGAGAGCTTTAAAAATCTTTATAATTTGATAAATTCTGTAATGAAATGGAAACTCACAGCCACCTTAAGGCTCTCTACCATCGGGAGTTTTAGTCTCTTCACTCTGTGTTTTCCATACCCAAGCATATCTGTAAGACATTTTGTTGTTTCTTCTTGACTATCCAATATCCATCTGCTGCTTCTTTAAGGTATGGACATTGCTGTTTTCCTTAGCAAACTATTTATACACACATATACACACACCCCAACTCTCAATCTGTGTATCCTGAGTGGCATACCACCCTCGTCCCTGGTCAGTCACAGCAACAAGACCCAGGAGAATGGCTTAGGGACCACATGACCCAAGTTGGTTCCATTACAATGGCTGTCAGGAATTGTGTGGAAACTACCAGAGAGACACTATCTCCCTTTTCTCTGGACTTGAAACTTGGAGAAGTCAGGCTGAGAGCTGGTCTGAGAACAAAGCTAACACAGGAGATGGCAGAATACGGAGAAATGGCAAAACTAATGATATTATTTGAGTCCTGTATCAAGCTCCTAGGTATTCTTCTACATAAGCCAATATATTCTTTCTGTTAAGCTATTTCCTCTCCCACGCAATCAGAGGAGACCTATCTGATACAGAGACTGATCTGGCTGCTTCTTCTTAATCTACGATAATTACGTCCTTTGTGTTTCTATTCTCTAATTCATTATATTAGATATTTAACAAAATTACCATATTTCCTTAACAAAAGCATACTTTCTTTCACACTTCATGTCCAAAGAAACTGTGAAGAATAAATTGTGATATGGCTGGCATTGCCTACAGTAGACCAACTTATCAAAGTAAAGGAGGAATCTTGTCATTGAGTTATAATCCTGTTTTTTTTGCATTGGTGTCATATGCTACACAGTTTCACGTTGACTTAAACTCATATTCCAAATTTTCACTTAAAATGCTTTCAGAACGATTACATTATGACACAGCACTGAAATGAAACATTATTATGATAACAGAAGATAAAAGATTACCTGGTAGAAGTCAGGCAGTGCAATTAAAGACAATAGAAATTGCCAAATCTTTTTAATAGATCATCAAATTATCAAAGCTAGGGGAGATTAATACAAACAATACATGCTATACAGAACCATATTCAGGCCCCCAAATAACTATCTGTCAAAAAATGTTTGGCTGACTTTCAAGAGAAGCTATTTAACTTCTAGAAACACATAATTCAATTAAAGATAAAGTATGAATTTAATCAAATTGGAAATGCAGACAAAATCCCAGTGCTCTCCCATGTTAAGCTTGTATAGTATCAATGTATTAATCCTAAATGTGTTAAAGAAGTTAGTCTCCTAGGAAATGTGTTTTTCACATGGCACTATATACGACTGCCCATGGATGAGAATGATATAGAACAGCCTTTAGACTCCAGATATGAAGAAGAGTTAGAGTCAATCTTGATAAAACTAAAGACATAAAATGTCATTGTTTACATAAATCTATTAACACACAGGTACTAAATTTTATTTATAGATTCTGGTTCTACGATGCAGACTAGCATATGCTAATATCTCTTCCTCACACATAAAACCAAAAACTAAGAGAAGGGAGTGAGGGAGGAAAGAAGGAAGGAACGAGGGAGGGAGGAAGGGAAAGAGAAAGAAAGAGAAAGGGAAGGAGAAGGAAAAGAAGGAAGGAAGGAAGGAAGGAAGGAAGTCTTAAGAAAGGAAACTCGTGGTGGGCATGAAGCTGTGAAGTGTCATTGAAAGAAAGACTAGCAGTCATAATCACAGCCATAAATTGAAGAGGCATCCATTGCATGGGAAGCCATCATAATTGGAAGTCATTACAGGCAGGAAAACTTTGGGGCCTTTACAACTGGAGCACGTCACAACTGCTATGCTAAGAAGTCAAGACAGCCATCCTTTGCTATAGGGTGTATGTTGTATCAGAACTACATCATCCTCACTGGGAGTCCATTTGGATACCATAAAGGAGACTGCCATAGCCCAGCATAGACGCAGGGGAATTCTGTCACAGAAGATATATCTCTAAACAAAATTTACTAATTACATGGCAACACCAAGAAAGATTGTCAAAAAACTCAGCCCTTCAACTCACAAGAAAGAACTTACACCTGATGAAATGAGTGACTAGAAAGGTCTTCAATTAACATTTAGTACTATAGGAGAAATAAAGCAGGGAATTTAATCAAGAACAAGTAGTTATGGCACAAGAATAAATAGTAATGAAAATAATCAGTTAAAGGTTTTAAAAATGAAAAATATACCCATTAAAATATGATAAATAGACTGAATAACATATTGGATCTACTGCAGAGAAAATTGGTGAGCTGGAGTATATTGCTGAGGAATTATTTCAGAACATAAACAGAGATAAAGAGATATAAACTCTTGAGAAAATTTTAAGAGATACAGCAAATAGATTCAGAAGTTCTAATATCTGCCTTAGAGAATTTCTGTAAGAAGAGAAGAAAGATAAAAAGAAATAGCTATGATTGGAGGAATAGAGGCAAAGAATTTCTAAGAACTAAGTGACAGGATTCCTTTGTCAAAATTTGAGTTCACGGAGTGCTACCAGAAAAATAATTCTACAAGAACAAAATCCAAGTCTAGAAACATCAGAGTAAAACTACAGGCCATAAAGGATGGAGGATGAGGAAAAAATGTTTCTATTTCTCCTCTTCTTTCTCTACCTAAGTGATTTCCTTTCTTCCACTTCTCTTTCTTTGGAGGCGGCAGCATGGCCAAGGGCACAGGAGAGGCAGTCGTGAGCCTGGAGCTGAAGAGGTGGTTGGGCCATGGGGCCAGCAATGGATTCAAGGAGGTGGCAGCGGACCCAGAAGAGGAACATCCCACAAAACAAATGACCTATATTCTTTAAAACCCTCAAGATCATTTAAAAAAGGGAAAGACTGGGCCAGCCGAGTGGCACGTTTGTTAAGAGCTGGCTTGGGACGCCAGAGGGCCCCGGTTCGGGTCCCACATATGAGGGCCAGTGACACTGCCCTCTACAACTAAGATGCTGAACAACAGCTCAACCTGGAGCTGGGCTGTTGTGAGTCGCCTGCGACAGCGTAGACTGCAGCCCCTGCTGCAGTGGGTTGCCATGGGCTACTGTGTGTAGCCAGCAGCCAGCGTGAGCGGCCAGCAGCTGCAGTGAGTGGCCATCCAGAAGCCGGCGACTGATCTGCCTCACCCAGGAAGAGCGCAATGATGGTGCCAGCTGGGCCAGTGAAGCAACGTCCTCCACAACTAGACTGAAAAACAAAAGGACAGCAACTTGTCTGTT
>NW_017731953.1:660633-672338 GCF_001890085.2 Hipposideros armiger
GACTGAGGAACTGCTCTGGAATGAAGGAGAATAAAGTCACATAACAACTAAATACATCTAATCCTGGACAAGAAAGGAAAAAAATGGCATACACGTATACACATTGTTAGCATATTTGAAAACATTTGAACAGAATCTGTGGAGAGGACTGTGATCTTGGCTCTGTGCCAATTTCTGCTTCAGATTATTGTATCCAAAACAAAGTCATTTTTTGTTTTGGGTAAATATACATTTAAATATTTAGGTGTGGTGGACCATCATGTCTATAACTTGTTTTACAATTACACAGAAAAATAATGATAATGGATATATGATAAAAAGTTAAAGAGAAAACAAATGTTAACAATTGGGGAATCTTGGTAAAGAAGCTATGAAACTTCTTTGTACCGTTTTTACAACACCTCTGTAACTTGAAAATTATTACAAAGTAAATTTGTAAAAATAGAAAATAATTCTAAAAGCCACAAGTGAAAGAGAGAGGGAAAAAGGTAACACACAAAGGAAGAAGAATCAGATTAATATTAGGCTTCTCATCAACAATATAAGAAGATAAAGAATTAACATGATCAGAATGTTAAAGAAATATAATTTTGAAAACAGAAATCTATAGGCTGCCAAATCTGAACCAAAAATTAAAATAAGACATTTTATACAAAGAACTCAGTTTATCTTCTATTGACCTTCAAAATATTGCTAATAGCAAAATACCAAACAAATAAGACTAGACAGAATTAGTGGTATTCGAGAAGCACAAGAGAGCTAGTAAATCGTCACGGTTATATCCATATAAGTAATGATAATTTTTAAAGCTGACTTCATTTATAAACTGGAACTGCAACCCCAGATGATAGAAAAATTAGATTCATTGAGTTGGTAGTCAGGGACTACAGATGAATACGAAAGAAAAGAAAAAGAACAAAACAAGCCTAGATTATTGTTTCTTTTGGGTAAAGGAGGAAATAGAGGTACTTATTAACTATATATGTATACGATAAAAATGTGAGGGTAACAAAAATGAAAGCACCAAATTATAATTTTCAAAAAGTTAAAAACATGACACTCATTGAAATACATAAAGAACACATGTCAAAGATTTATAAACTGTTTACTTGTGTTTAAAAATGCTAAAATAAAATTGGTAGGTTAGACCCATCAGCTCCAAGTTGAGTAGTTACTTCAATCTAGTTGTGGAGGGAGCAACTCAGTGGCCCATGTGGGGATCGAACCAGCAACCTTGGTTTTATAAGCACTGTGCTCTCACCAACTGAGTTAACTGACTGCCCCCCATACTATTTTTTTTAAAGTCTCCAAAACCTGAAAATAAGGCAGCATATCCTTCCAAATGTTATTAAAGAGCAAAGATCTACCCAAGGATTGTTTAAAGGCAGGGTTCTGTAACCTTTTTCTGCAAAGAACCAGAGAGTATATATTCTTGGTGTTGCAGGCCACAGGGTCTCTGTCACAACTATTAAACCCTGTTGTCACCCCAAAGCTGCCACAGACAATACATGAACTAATGGGCATGGCTGAATTTGGCTCATATGGGCCAGATTTGCCCTACGGGCTGTAGTTTATATAACCATGATCTAGAGACATACACTGTGTTTGACTCACTGTTTATTGTTGATTAAATGTCCCAGATTTAGTGTATTTACATATTAACTTACACTTTTTTTCCCTAGTGAAAATGTATATTATTTCCTTCGTTAGAAAACATAACCTCAAAGGTTATGGTTTGTTGCCTGGGAGAACATCACCAGTTTTACATTTAACCCAGATATTTCATCCTAACAACATTTTCTTAAACAGATATAAATACATAGCTCCTTAAACGTTCTTTGAATTTGCCATATCTTACCAGTTCCCTTATTAATCAAATCAATAAAATATTTGACATGATAGTCATGATATTACCTTTTTGAAAATTATACTTTCGCAATACAAAGTGGCCTAAAGGGCAAATATGTGTGTGTGTGTGTGTGTGTGTGTGTGTGTGTGTGTATTTATCATTTCTAATGGACAGAAATCTACAAATTAACACATAACTTCAAAGTTAAGCACCGGTACATTCCCCTAGGTTATTAATCTATGGATGGTTCTTAGTGTCTCCTAATATGATATGAAAAGATATGCTTTATTCCCTTCTGTCTCATTTCCCAGGTTTCGGAAAAAAATTAACAGGAATCAAAAATGGGAAAACCCTTTATTTAAAGAAATATCAGAGGAAATGAGAAAAAATAATAATCAGAGTAAGTTGAAAATTCAAGATGAAAGAGCAGAAATACTCTAAACATGTCAGTAATTACAAGATATATGAATGGATTCCATCCTCAAAATAGATTTAAGCTAATCAAGCTCTATTAACAAAAAATTGAGTATTATAAACATAAGAAACACCTTAAGCAAAATGACGTGGGGATAGATTTTAAAAAGTAGGGAAAGGGCCGGCCGAGTGGTGCGATGGTTGAGAACTGGCTTGGGATGCCAGAGGGCCCCGGTTCGGATCCCACATATGAGGGCCAGTGACACTGCCCTCCACAGCTAAGATGCTGAACAACAGCTCAACCTGAAGTTGGGCTGCCAAGAGTTGCCGGCGACGGCGTGGGCTGCAGCCCCTGTGGCAGTGGGTTGCTACCATATGTAGCCAGCAGCCAGCGTGAGCGGCCAGCAGCCACAGTGAGCGGCCATCCAGAAGCCGGCAACTGATCTGCCTCGCCCGGGAAGAGCGCAATGATGGTGCCAACTTGGGTCGGTGAGGCGGCGTCCTCCAGGGCTGGACTGAGGAGCAGAGGGACAGCAGCTTGTCTGTTCCCCTTCCCCCAATTCCCCAGCACTGTTCCCATCCCCCCAATTCCCCAATAAAAAATCTTTGAAAAAAAGATAGGAAAATCATAGCAGGCAAATGCTAATAAAAATAAAAAAGATAGCATCAGATAAATAATTTAAAGCAAAAGTCTTTAAGAAATGAAGGAATGGCATTCATATAAAAGCCATAAAATGTTAAGCACCGATCAATATAATATTTACCAAAAACAAAATTGGAACTCCAAATAGAAACTAACAAATTCACAATTATAGTAGAAATCTTTAAGATACCTGTCTCAAGATACCAACAGATCACACAGATTTCAAAATAAGTATGGACAATGTCTGAAAAACATAACTTAACATTTTCTAATATATATATAAGCATGTATGTGTGTATCTATGTATATGCTTATATATACATATACATATAAGAAATTTATAATAAATAACCACATGCTACAAAGAAAATTTCAACAAAATACAAAAAAAAATTTTAAACCCAAAAAAACCCAACATTATGCACATCATGTTCACTGCCCACAGTGCAATGAAATTAGATATATGTGACTAAGGGGGGAAAAAACATAAAAATACATGAAACAATAGTAAATAGAACTTTTATTTTTGGCTCTCTAAACTATCATTATGTGGTTAGTGCATTTTTTAATTGATAGCATCTTAAAGTTAAAGAAATAGAAGCCTAAATCTCTTGTTTGAAAGTGGAAAATCCAGAAAGCTCTGAAAATCTAAAGTAATTTTTAAATTCATTTGGCAGGAAAATATAATCTGATCAGAAATCATTTGGTAGCAAAAACTGATCTGAATTGACAAGAGGCCATTTAAAGACCTTATTTATTCTAGAGTGCGAATATTCATATGTTGGTGGCCAAAATAGTAATATTTTTGAGTAAGCAGTGCTACCCCAACCCCTCTGGAAAAAGTTATGTAATAAATGTATATATATAAATATATATATATATATATACACACACACACATACATACAGAGGTTGCCAAAAAATGTAAACACATTTTAAGAAAAAAAAATATTAATATTGTAATACTCAATATATACTAATAACAAAAATGAATACAAGTCACATTTGACTTCTGCAATTACAAGAGGTGCTCAAAGTGGTTACCATCAGTGTCCAGACACGTCTGATTACAGTAAACTACTGCTTGAGCAACGTTGTCCACTTGTATACATTTTTTGGCACCCCCAGTATATAAATTTATATTACCATTCCACAATCTAAGATAATTTGAACTCTGAAATACTCTTTATAGCTCAAGTGGTTTCTATAGGAATTGTAGGCCGGTGCAGTGTTTGTTTTGCATTCTGAAGGTAATAAAAACAGGGCAACGAGGGGAGCTTTTCGGCTCCAATATCTATTTTCCACCTCCTAAAGCTTCCCAATCAAGTGTTTTTCTGTGGCAAGTCTCCAATTTTATGACTATTATAATATGTTAACTTAAACTGTTTAATCTTTTCCTTTCTTTTCTTTCATGCAGAGAATAATGGAATGCAAATATTTTCCCTTGCCTAGAGGCAGGGTTTGAATATTAAGGAAAAAACTAATATTTTGATTGCTAATGATTCAGCCTGTAAGGGTAATGAGCCATCAAAGTTTATTGTGCAAAAAAACAGGAGAAATAAACTTGAGGGAAGAGAAAGTACCTGTGAGGGAAGTCTGAAGAGAGAAATGGAGTTCCCACCACCTCCCCTCATCCCTGGCTAACAGTAAGTTGGAAGGAGGTAAGTAAATGAAAGGGGGTTCGAGAAGGAGCCCCAGGAGATTTGGAGCCCAAGAAGAGAGCTTACTGTCTGGGAAGAAATGAGTAGGTAGACCTAACTGAGAACCACTGCCAAGAGCACCCTTCCAGTGCCCAGACAGTGAGTGGAAGTTACGTAAGCAGGAGCTTTCACTTGAGTGAGAATGTCACTACTCCAGCGATCCTCTCTTTATCAACAAGCCAGCATTTAACTAAAACCCAGTTTTTCACCTATTGATTTTGAGCAGGGATGATGCCTTCTGAGTTATAGGATTTTACTAAGCGCTGTCTAAATAACCCACAGAAAAGATTTCCCTCCTGATTGTACTGTGGGACCTCTCTAAACTCAAAATAGGGGAGATGAAACCCTGAACAACTAGTGTGGTAGTGATGATGGGGAAATCACTCCTTGTATTGCTGCCGCAGGGGGAGTGGTGCAGAACTAAACAAGACTGTGTTTTGTAGCTGGCCTAAGAGCTTGTCCTATATGTAAATGATATGTAAATATATAATAGGGCACGCCCCTAGCTATTCCAATAACTCTTTATCAATAGTGTGGGCAGTTTTACTTACTGGACAAATCTACAGACTTTGAAAAAGAGTACAAGGAATCATTTTACAAATAACTGCAGCGTATGTAACAGATTTAACACAAAAATGGATTTTGTATAGGCGCCACTAAAACAAAGTATAATAACAGCAAAACCCTGAGCAACCTCTGTAATCTTACAGACCTATTTCCTATGTTGACTAGGTCTATCTGTTAAACCTGGAGAAGGAAGCAAGCTCACGTCTTTCACACTTTCACAGACCGTCATTCCACCCATTCAAATATGCCTAAATTCCATCTATACCTGAATTCATCTCCTCCTTAAGAGTTTCCATAAATAACCAAACCAAAAGAAGTATTATGTTAGATAGCAATCTTCAAAAGAAGACAAAATCATGACTCTCACATAAATATGAAATTAACATATGTCAAAGATATTTAGCCCATTAATTAAATGAGGGACCCATTACAATAGCTTCAAAAGGAGGCCTCAAATAAGACACATTTATGAATCTGCAATATTGAGATGAATATGCAAAACTGGCTTTTCCACAGGAGGAAAAATGTTTTCCCTCCATTAGACAGAATTTCTTTGCATGTCTATAGACAAGAATTATGTGCATTGTTATCCATTTTCTGCAATTTAACTTTACTCTGTAGAGTTGTAAAATAGCTTACTTAGAGACAAAGTTGCATATCCCTATAGGATCAGCTAATCCCCAAAGGCTCTAGCATTGCATAGAATATATAGACAGTAATCTCCTTTGCTTCTTCCACATATTAAATTTCCCCTTACAAATATTACTTGAATACAATTTTTAAATTGTCACAACTATTTCTGCAATTCTATAAGTCAAACAGAAGGTTCTGTTTTAAAGGAAATGCTCATCATTCATGTGGATTATAATAAAATGTCAAGACTTTTGATAATTGTCGAAGTATCAATGACAGTGAGTAGGCAGAAATGATTAGTTCTTGTTCTGATACTTAGTAGATATACTTCCAGTTTGCAGAAACTTAGGCTAGGGCGAAGAGAGGAAAAAATACTTTGTCAATCATTACTTTAAAAATAATGTTGAGTAGAAGAAACATCTTGATGATCATCAACAGCAATATCAATACATACTTTTATATGTGTTGCACTATTTCTAAGATTAGTAGAAGGGCTCTCCTGATTCTCAGGAAAGATTCCTGAGGGACAATGTGCGAAGTAGTTCAGACTTTCTTAGAGACATTTTAAAGAGGCCTGGGCTACCTAAATTGTCATCCTTGAAATATTCTTTACGTTCCAAGACAAACAAAAATATGGTGAATTAAGTGTTAATGGTATTTGACATATTAACGATGGATCCAAATATTGGTACAATATAGTTTTTCTTTAGTATATTACATATTACATATACACATACCAAATATGTACATTATATATAGCAAAAAGTCTGCTTTTACAATTTTAAATTATCATGTCTTTGTATAAATGTTATAGCATTGATATATAATTTTGAGGGGCTCTTCTTAGGGTTTATTTGCCAAGCTTTTTGCTCACAAATAAAACCCTAAACCACAACACCAGAAAAGCATCTACATTGTTTTTAATATTACTTGTTAATATGACAGAATTATATTGCGGCAAAATGTGAGGATTTCTTTGTAGATTTTTCCAAAGAAAGCTGGGGAAATTCTGCTTTCAGCTATTACAGAAAAGCCTGTATAGAATAATCTTCTTGCCAAAATCAACTATAAAATGCATGAAACAACAGTTTGGCATCAGAGTCCTGACAGCAGGCAGAACTGGGGAAGCAGCAGTCCTGCAGGGAAGGTAAGCACACTGAGGTGAGCCTCTGCACGTTTTTTCCGCAAGGCTCCTGCATATTTACAGCAGAGAGAAACAGAGGCTACACAGAAAGACAAACGGCTTGCAGCACTCTCACTGGGAGGAAGAGACAGAATTTGGGGTTAAGGGCAGCCAGTGGGGTTAAGACTTGAGGAAGAAGAGAAAACACATAAAAATGAGCCTGAAAGTTTGCATGCAATTTCCCTGCAAAGAGTTTGTCACCTCCAAAACTGTATATACACAAAGCACAACTCCCAGAAACCAGCCATAAGTAGTGGTATGCTAAAGAGCTAGGCAAAGATTTTAGTAGTATGGTAGTGCTGAGGACGTGCAGATTATAATTCAAGGCTCCCAAAGGTAAAAGGGACATAGAAACATCCCCATGACTGCACTTGAGACCACAGAAAGACAATACCGTAGAAATAAGGGCTATGTTAAAGGAATGAAGGCAAATTAGAACAGCACCAGTCCCATGAATGTCAAGAATCCACTCTGGGCTACATCAAGGTGATCTGTCATAACTCTATCTTCCTATCAAAGTGAAATTAAACTATATTTGTGAAAAGACATCATCTAGGATTTCTGTAATTTTTCCTTCAGATGTTCAATATTCTATCAAATTTTACTAGAGAACACTAGAAATTGGAACATATAAAAAATTAGAGGGGTGGCCGGTTAGCTCAGGTGGTTAGAGCACAGCGCTCATAACACCAAGGTTGCCAGTTCAATTCCCACATGGGCCACTGAGATGTGCCCTCCACAACTACAATGAAAGAACTACTCTACTTGGAGTCGGGGCAGCCGGTTAGCTCAGTTAGTTAGAGCACAGTGCTCATTAACACCAAGGTTGCCAGTTCGATCCCCACACACTCCACAACTAGATTGAAAAACAACTACTTGACTTGGAGCTGATGGGTCTTGAAGTAACACACTGTTCCCCAATTTAAAAAAAATTAGGAAAAATTTGAGAATAGAAATAGAACTAAAGATGATCCAGATATTAGAGTTATCATTAGAAACATTAAAATAACAATGTTTGATATATTCATGAAATAGAGAAAATAATGGAGAATTTATAAGAAAACAGGACTCTACTAAAATGAATTAAGTGGAAATTGTATAACTGAAAAGATAATAATTGAAATTAAGAATCCAATAGCAGAATTTAATAGCAGATAAGGCAAAAGTGAAGATTAATTACCTAGAAGACAGTGACCAGAAAACATCCAAATGGAAAGTCAGAAAGAAAATTCAATGGGGACGATTCAGTGGGGGGAAAAAAGAATAGTCTTTTTTAAAGTGACACTGAGACAACTTCATATCTACATGCAAAAGAATAAAGTTGAACCTCTAACTCAAAATTAACTCAAAATGGATTGCAGCCCTAAATGTAAAGGTAAAGTCATAAAACTTTTGGAAGAAAACAGGTGTAAGTCTTCAAGACCCTAGATTTGGTGGTGGTTTCCTCAATATTCCACCAAAAGCACAGCAACAAAAGGAAATAAATAGGATTTCATTAAATTAAAACATTTGCACTTCAAAGGACATCATCAAGAAAAAAAATACAACTCACAGAATGTAAGAAAATATTAGCAAATCACATATATAATATGGGATGCATCTAGTATAAAGAAGTCTTACAACTCAACAATAAAGAGACAACCAAATTTAAACATGGGCAAAGGATTTCAATAGATATTTCTCATTAGTCAAATGCAAATCAAAACTATTGTACAATAAGAAAGGATCTCCCAGCCATTAAGATCACTAAAATTAAAAGGCAATAAAAGGTGTTGGTGAGTATGTGGAGAAATTGGAAACCTCATATATTTCTGGTAGGATTATAAAATTTTGCAACCACTTTGGGGAAAAGCTTGGCAGTTCCTCAAACAGTTAAACATACTGTTACTACATGACCCAGCAATTCTACTCCTAAGTATATACCCACAAGAACTGAAAACATATGTCCACACCGAAATGTGTACACGAATGTTCACAGCAGCATTATTCATAATAGCCAAAAAACTAGAAACAATCTAAATGTCACTGATAAGCAATATAAAATGTGGTATATCCATACAATAGAATAGTATTTGGCTATAAAGAGAAATGAAGTACTTACGTATGTTATACATGAATAAACCTTGAAAATATCATGCTAAATGAAAGAAGCCACACAAAGGCCATATTTTGTGAATCCATTTATATGAAATGTCCATAATAGGCAAATTTATAGTGACAGAAAGTGATTATTAGTTTCCAAGGGCTGAGGAGAAAATGGAATATGGACTGACTGTTAATAGGTACAAAGTTTCCTGTACAAGGTTCTGTTCAGGGGTGCTAAAAATATTCTAAGATTAGTATTTACAACTCTGTAAATATAATAAAATTAGACAGTATATTTAAAACTCTGTAAATATAATAAAAACCACCAAGTTTTTATTATATTTACATTTAAACCACTGAGTTTTTACTATATTTACATTTGTTGTACTTTAAAGGGGTAAATTTTATGGTATGTGAATTATATCCCAATAAAGCTGTTATAAATTTAATCAAATTTAAAAAGAAAACTGAGAGAATTCAATGTAGATATATGCTGAAAGAAACACTACCAAGAGTTCTTCAGTTAAAAGGAAAATGATCCAGCTGAAACTTTTGTGATACAGGAATTAAGGAAAAGCGCCAGAAGTTCAGAATGTAAGTAATTCTAAATCAATATTAGTTGATTTCTTTAAAAAGTATCGTTAAAGGCGGCTCACAAAAGAAGTTCTTATGTAACTTAAAATATATGGAAACTAACACATATCACAATAGCACAAAAGGTGAGAGAGTTAATGGAATCAGGATGTTTTTAAGATCCTTACATTGTCCAGAAAACAAACAGGTAGATCATTTCAGGTAGATTCTAACTTAATGTAGACAGTAATAATTCAAGTATGTATGTTGTAATCTCTACATTAACCATAAAAGAATGTTTTAATACATTACTACCAAGCTAATTGAATTAGAAAAAGAATAATAAAATATATTTATTAATTCAAATAAAGTTAGGAAAGGAAGAAAAAGTGACAAAGGGAAAAGGAAGTAAATTTAAATCAAGCCTAATGTAGTAAATTTAAACACAAATATAATAGTAATTAAACATAAATTGACTGTATACTACAATTAAAAGGAAATTATTCAAAATAAAATTTTTTAAATCTGTATCTGCTTCCAAGGCACCCACCTTGGCCAGCCACCTTAAATGTAAGAAAACAAAAGTTGAAAGAAACATATGCAAAAAGAGGTGATTTGCAAACACTAACCAAAAGAGAGGTGTTTACCAAGGTCAGATAAAGTAAACTTTCAGGCAAAAAAAATTATAATAACTAGAAATAGAGACATGAAAATGTAATTTTTTAAAAGTCAATTCAAAAACGTACTATTTTATACACAGATAGATAGATACAGATACACACTTGTATATACGTACAGACCGTGTCAAAAAATGAATACATATTTTAAGAAAGGAAAAAACTGTGTTAAAATTACGCTGATGGTAACCACTTTGAGCACCTCTTATAATTGCAGAAGTTATAGGTGACTTGTATTCATCTTTTGCTATCAGTACATATTGAGTATTACAATTTTAATACAGCTTTTTCTGTTCTTAAAATGTGAATACTTTTTTTTGGCACCCTCTGTATATTTATACAAATACCTATTAACAGAGTGTAAATGTATGTTAAGCATTAACTAACAGAGCTAAAAGGAGAAATAGACAATCCATAATCCTGGTCGGAGATATTAACAAAATTTAGGAATGATCAAAGAAGACAAAGATATAAACACGAATGTAGAAGGACACAGCTCACTTGACCTGATTGACCTGTATAAAACTCCATCCAATACAACAGAATTCACATTCTTTCCTATCTGCGGAGCTCCACAACTCAGAAGACCGGGCGCCGCCCGTGTCTCCACTCGCCTCGCCGCCCAACTCCCGAACCCGCCGGGTCTGCCCACCTCTAAGTAGTCCGCGTGGGAGTCCCTTTGCTGCTCAGCGTGTCCCGCAGATTTGTGTTTTCGCTGCCGTGGTTTGCGCGAGCTAATTCAGTGACTTCCTTACCGCGGCCATTTTCTTCCTCTCGGAGAATTCACATTCTTTTAAGGTGTGTATGAATCACTTGTTAAAGTAGACCATGTAATCTCAAATAAACTTGAAAAAATTTGAGTCAAACAATAAATTCTTTCACCTGTATGCAATTAAGTTAGAAATTAATATATCTGGAGATATCTAGAAAACCCTCCAAAAGTTTAGAAATTAAACAATACAATTCTAAGTAACTCATAAGTCAAAGAAACAGTGATTGAAGATAGAAAATATTTTTCATCAAATGACACTAAAAATATAAAATGTATCAAATCTTATGTGAAAAGGTAAAGGCTTAATTGCAATTATTAGAAAATAAGAAAAGCTAAAAACCAGTTATCTATGTTTCTATCTCAAAAGTAAGAAGTAAAAGAAAGAAAATAATAAGGATAAGAACAGAATTAATAAAACAAAAACAAACATATAAAAAATTTTTTAAGTGGGAATAGGAGGATCATATCTCAACATAATAAAAGCCATATATGATAAACCCCCAGCTAACATCATACTCAATGGGGAAAAGCTGAAACCATTCCCTTTAAGATCAGGAACAAGACAAGGCTGTCCACTTTCTCCACTTTTATTCAACATAGTCCTAGAAGT